>NW_027361711.1:17627500-17897500 GCF_039654945.1 Dendrobates tinctorius | reverse complement strand
GTGAGCTGGGTCACCAATTAATGCTCGGCGGCTGCTAAATGTGTGCACAGAGGTGGTGCAAAGGGGGGGGTGGAGGGGGAAAGGGAACGGGGAAGGGTGGGATGTAGGATTGGGGTGGATGAAGAGAGATCGAGCAGGGATCAACACTTATGGTTATAGTCTCTCTTCTTTCTTCTGTCTTCTTTCTTCAGCAGGGATTGTGGTGTCACAGGCTTGTGTGGCATGACAAGGCCCAGCACAGGAGGAGATCTAGCAGTGTGACCACTCTTCAGGAATCCTCAGCTAGTGTGAGGACCTGCAGAGCAGTCACACACAGGTCACAGACAGGTGACAGAAAGGTCACAGAGCGGTCATACCACTGCTGTGACCTGTCATTGGTGGGATCGATGATGACATCGATCCCACCAATCAGAGCTGGCCCTGGTGACGCCGGTGTTGCTAGTTACCGATCCTAGGGCAGGTTACTGTCAGGTCACCAGCAGGGTACAGAGCGGTCACACCGCAGCTGTGCTCTGTGATTGGCGCGATTGACAATTACATTGATCACGCCAATCAGCAGCTGCAGGCCATGCTAGGCTTGTCCTAGGATCGATGCTATTAAAGCACCGATCCAAGCAGGTACCGGTATTGCACAGCGTCGATCACGCCGATCTGAGGGGTTTTCGCCGATGCCTGGCATTGCCAGGCACCGGCCAAGGATCAAGTATATTGGTACTCGATTCTAGCCTGGGACCTCACTGTTTCAGTCAATCTGCAGGACATCGACAATCAGCGTTGTTACCGGCCGTGACATCGCTGCAACGATACTTACTAAAGACCAGCATCCACAGATTCCATAACAAGGATTATCCTTTACTTCTGAAACTTTTTTCCGCAAGGATCTGACTACAGCAACAACTGTTCAGGACCTTAATACCACAGGACTGCAATAAGGTAACGGAGTTCTACGTTGACTAGAATAATTTATTATAACCTATTATCAGGACAATACAGTGTTCAATTCATTAGTGCACCTGAAACCTGTGCAGAACTATTTCTTTATTCATTTATTGCTTTTCATCTATTATCATATACATTTTGTCAGCATTGTCCTTTAACAAGGTTTTTACAAAAAACAAAAATCCTAAAAGACTATATCTGGCTGTGTTTTATCAACCAATGTGGATTTATTTGTGCATATACTGTATTTGGAATTATCTATTATTGGTTCCTAAGCAGATTCATGTACACAATCTGAGTGGTGACAAGGGAATAATCACAATAGTGTACTATGTACAATAGCTAATACAAATTGCCTTGAATATTTAAATCTAGCTGTGTCACAGTGTGTATGGTCACCACCCGTATCAGTTATATGCATAATATGTATTATGATATGTACCTTTTATCACTACTCTACATACTACTTTTTATGCAATTTCTTGCCCTTGGTATACTTTAACACAGTTATAGTACGGTAGTTATTGATTTTGAGTGCCTGTGGGAATTATGCATAAGCCATTTGCGGTACAAGAACCATATTAATATTTACAGCACTAAGCACTTTCCCTTGACAGCTGCATATGTGTCTTCCCATACATTTACAAAACCTATGAAAAAAGAAAAGAATTTGCAATATATACGTGTATATTCATATGAAAAGCATTATTAAATTATATACTGTATCTATTTCATTCTTTTTTGCACCTATAACTGTTATGGTTTGCTGTGCTCCCCAGTTGACGTGAGGCACCTAGTATTTTTAATTCTTTATTTTACTATCTGATAATTGATAAATATTTGATTTTATTATCTTCAGTATACAGTTCTTGGTTCTGGTTCATTTCCAGGGTCTTTCCTTGTTATGTTATGTGAAGTGTGACCTTTGAGTATAAGGTCGTTTGGCTAATATGTTGGCTCACTTCACCTGTCTCTGATACCTTGCTGCCAGAGTACTACCTGTCCGTGTAGATCAAGATCTGCTCATCTGGACCAGGGCGTTTGAGGATCCACCTCATCAAATTAGTAGTAACAAATAAAGTTATTATGTTAATTATAGTGCATATTGTAAAGAAAAAAAAGCTGATATCTTTGTCAATTCCTCAGACCTCCATGAATCCCAGAAAGTAATTAATAAGGGTTAAAAGGTTATTTTATATTCATCCTTTTATGGCTGAGAAGGGAATAACTCCATCCAGCTTCGACCATGTAATGGCCAGGTCGTATTGTGAACAGCTAAAGAATTAATGCAGGATGGCTGCTCACCATATCTTCACCCCTGGGTGTGGCTCATATTGTAAAATGTGACCTGTTTATCTGACACATGGTTCAGTGTATGGAGGAGTGTAGAAGAAGCTGGATGCTAAGGCCAGTTTCACACATCAGTTTTCTCTGTCAGTTGTAATCTGCCAAAATGTCAGAAAACAGATCCGCCTGCGAACGGACATCAACGTGTGCCACTGGACCGTTTTTTTGACGGATCCGGTGAAGGAAGAAATTTAAAGGAACCACTGTCTGGGGAGGAGAGAGAGAGAGAGAGAGAGTTGCATTGTCCGTCCAGTCTTGTCAGCCGACGCCAAAATCTTGGCGGATCCGCAAAAAAACAGATCCAACGGATAGCCATCTGTCAAGATCTGCTGGTAATGCAAGTCTATGGGGAAAAAAACGGATCCGCCAAGAAAAATGGCGGATCCGTTTTTTTTTTGCAAAACGGCGGATCTTGAATGATGGAGACAAACGGAAATGTGAAACAGGCCTAAGCCAAGCATGGGAACCCGCACTATTGTATGGACTGTTTATTTTATGTTTCACTTTGTGCCAGACAAGGTCTGTATTTAAGCTTTCCTGCGAAGTGGTTTATAAGGACTGAAATAAACCAGACAGACTTTTAAATAGAAACGGTTCCTGTGATACCTCATATTGCTCCCAAGTCAGTAGAATTGTTACATCTGGTGTTAGAAGTGTGGGCAGCTTTCCAGGGAACACGTGTGACTAATACAGAAGTACTGCATGTCTTCAGTGAAGGCGGCTATAAGCCAGGGAGCATTGTCAGACAGCATGGAGGACCTTATTAAACACCTGGTGCAAGCCTAGCAGCAGCAGCAACAACAACAGTTGGCACAACTGGTGATAAATAAGCTGTTTGCACAACAGCTCCTACAGTAGCAACAGCCCCAACAGCAGCAGCACCACCAGCAACAGATCCAACAACAGCAGCAGCAGCAACAAAACCAACAGCAGGTTGAATTACTCACAGAGGTGGTTCGTGGCATGGCTGCAGCTCTGACTCCAAAGTCAGCTGATGATTTTCCTGTCCAGAATGTGGTGAGGAGAGCCCAGGTGACGACATAGAGGTCTTTTTATCCAGTTTTGAAAGAGTTACCAATAGGGATAAACTCCTGCTAGAGCAGTGGGTGGAAGTCCTGGCGCCATTCTTAATGGGGAGCCATAAAAGGCTTTCTATGATTTAACCTCGCAGGACACCAAAGAATATGCAAAAATAAAAAGTTAAATTTTGATGTGTTCGGGGATGACAATGACTGTCACGGCACAACGGGTCGATCGTTGGGCATATCACAGTGACAAACCCCCTTGCTCCCAAATGTTTGAATTTTCCATATCATCTAAAAGTAGTTGCAGCAGGAGTTCCCTACCCTGGCGCAGATGGTAGAGCGAGTTGTAATGGACTGGTCCGTGCACTCCCTTACGAAGTCAATGCAGGCTTGGGTAGCTCAGAGAGATTTCTGGAATGACAATGACTTGATTGGACTGGTTGGAAGGTATCAGGGTCGAGGGTTTGTAGGGAAGGCAACCCATTTCATACTAGGGGTGCCATTAGGAGGTAGATGCTCAAAAGGGGGTTGAGCATTCAAAGTCCATGGGGTGATGAAGGTCATACTGAAGGTCTGATCGAGGGATGTAATTTGCTCGAAATGTCACGACCCATGTCTCTACCCATTGTTACCTGACCACCAATCAAATGGACTGTAGCTTGGGACGCCGATCTTTGTTCTAAGCATAACCAGCCTGCAGGGTGGAATGTCCACCCGGTAAGAGGCCCCAAGTTTGTTCTGTAAGAGTGAACGATCTGCTAATGACTGGACTACTAGATTCAGGGAGCTTGGTACACATTCCCTCTCCAATTGATCACTAGGAAGAAGATGGGTGTCCGCTGCATTCACCTGGATGCTGAAGACTATCCGGTGGCCAGAGTGGTCATTGAAGTGGCCCGAATTACTGAGTTCCATTAGGTTGGTGAGGTCCAGGATTTACTGCACCCAATTATTATAGGCCAGGTCTTTTTGTTGTTTTGGGATTTGTGGGGAGGTGTAGAGGTCTCAACTGCTTGGATAAGAGATGGGTTTCCCCTGAAGAAGTATCACCACACCCAAAGACTGACGGGTTTCCCTTCTGTGTAATGGTGGGAGATGGGAAGTTAGTATCCCCTGAGGCCGTGATTCCTGAGATAGCAGTGACCGGAGAAAATTTTGGGGCATCCAACATAGAGACCTAACTCTTAAAGAAGCATTCAATAATGTAACTGTTATAAACAGATGACAGAAAAAACTGACGGCACATCTAGAACTAGTCTGAATAGGTGCATACCAAAAAACAGCTTACATATCAAATAAGGAAATGGTTGCACTCAATTGCATCAAGGCATATCAAATATGAAATATGTAAAATACTCCGCCCTTCATCAAGCTGTGATTTTAATTACATCCAATCACATTTTGGTTCCTATCTTCCTATAAATACAGGCTTTACCATGTTATTAGCCAGAGGTTAGTTCACACTAGGCAGTTAGAATAGGGACCCGTTCAATGAGATCACCTTGACGTTGGTGAATGAGCTCACATCTTTTGGCCAAATTTTGTGCTAAGTATCTCATATGTTTTTTCTAGATTACAAAAGCCATTATGCTATTCATATTTCACATATTTCATATTTGATATGTCTTGATGCAATTGAGTGCAACCATTTCCTTATTTGATATGTAAACTGTTATAAACAGCATAGCGCAGGAGCCGGGGGCTCACACCTAATTTCCCTATTTTATGATGAGCGGAGACTTTTTGTACTGAATTATTAGCGCCATAGAGGAAATAATGGTGCAATTGTTGGTACTGGGATGCTATTGGTGAAGGGTGTTGGACATTGCCCATTCACATGCCTTAGGTGGCCATCTGTGTGTCAACAAAACCCAAGAACGGGTCATGCAGAAGTTTTATTGGCCCAGTTGTCACCAGTTAGCCGCTCCCACTCTCACTTCCGAAATCCCCTTTTGACACTACCCATAAGGCCTGTTTCACGCTTCAGTTTTTTGTGTCAGTTAAAATCCGCCAAAAAGGCGGAAAAGCGGATCCGTTTCTAACTGATGTGAACGGATGACATCGGAACCGTTTTTTGACGGATCCGCTGAATGAAGAATTTTAAAGGAACCGGTGGCCGGGAAGGAGAGAGAGAGAGAGAATTTCAGGGTTAAATTCCCGGCTGACTTCCTTTCTCCGGGCATGCACACTGTAAAATGCGGATCCTACAGCAAAAAAACCTTGCAGGGTCCCTCCAGGCATGCCGGCGGACGCAAACATTTTGGTGGATCCGCAAAAAAATGGATCCAATGGATGGCCATCCATCCAGATCCGCCGGTAATGCAACACAATGGGTAAAAAAACGGATCCGCCAAAAAAATGGCGGATCCGTTTTTTTCAAAAACTGGCGGATTTTGACTGATGGTCAAAAACGGAAGTGTGAAACAGGCCTAATAGAGGTGTCGTTTGAGTGAATTGCCATGGACCTGGTCGATGACCATGTTAAGTTTGCTCGTGGGCATCAATATATATTGGTTTTCTCGAATATTCTACAGAAGCGGTTCCCCTGAGAAACCCCTCCATGAAAAGTATAGATTCTGAGTTGGTCCACATCTTTGCCCAGACAGAACTACAGAGGGAGATCCTGACCAGCCAAAGAATACCCTTTATGAGTAAGGTGATGCGGGAACTATCTAAGGGTACCGTTACACTTAGCGATGCACCAGCGATCCCGACAACGATATGGATCGCTGGTGCAACGCTAAGTGGTCGCTAGTGAGCTGCCACACAGGCAGATCTCACCAGTGACATAGCAGGGGTTGGGGGTCGCTACTTACCTGTCAGACGCGGCGATCCTGACGTCCTCCCGCCCGCGTCCACGCGTCGCTCGTCGGCGCCACAGGAAGCCCAGCAGGAAGCGCCCGACGAGAAATGATCCAGGACGTTCTTGCGCGACCAGCGATGAGCAGCGGGGGAGCCGGTCGGAGGTAAGTATCAGACAAAGCGATATCGCTAGCAATATCGCTGCTACGTCACAAAATCGGTGACGTTACAGCGATATTGCTAGCGATATCGCTATGTGTAACGGGGGATTAAGGCCTTACAAATTACACAATTGAAGATGTCAGATCTGTGAGATGAGCACATTGGATAACAGCACCTAAATCAATACTCTTTTGCAAACAAGGTCAAACTGAGGTCTGTGGGCCATATCAGTACAAGACAATTAACGTGCTTGAAACAGTGGCATCCTGATTTAAATGGTATCTACAGCTCCAGGATGCAAGCACACTTGAATACAGTGGTTGAAGAGGCCTGAGTCTCAGCACAGCAGGCATGGTTATATCACTAGATCGATCTTCCTGTACAGAGACTAAAGGGGGTTTTACACATAGCGATATCGCTAGCGATATCGCTATAACGTCACAGATTTTGTGACGTTATAGCGATATCGCTAGCGATATCGCTATGTGTGATACTTACCTCCGACCGGCTCCCCCGCTGTCCATCGCTGATTGCGCGAGAATGTCCGGCTCCATTTCTCGTCGTCAGCTTCCTGCTGGGCTTCCTGCTGTGACGACGAGCGACGCATGGAGGCGGAAGGACGTCAGGAACGCTGTGTGTGAAAGGTAAGTATCCTGTGCTGCGTCACTGCTGCATTGCTGTGAGGTCTGCCTGTGTGGCAGCTCACTAGCGATCATTTAGCGATGCACCAGCGATCCTGACTGGGTCGGATCGCTGGTGCATCGCTAAATGTAAAAGGGCCTTAAGGGTACCGTTACACTTAAGGATGCACCAGCGATCCCAACAACGATATGGATTGCTGGTGCATCGCTAAGTGGTCGCTAGTGAGCTGCCACACAGGCAGATCTCACCAGCGACATAGCAGGGGTCGGGGGTCGTTACTTACCTGTCAGACGCGGCGATCCTGACGTCCTCCCACCCGCGTCCACGCGTCGCTCGTCGGCGCCACAGGAAGCCCAGCAGGAAGCGCCCGACGAGAAATGATCCAGGACGTTCTCGCGCTACCAGCGATGAGCAGCGGGGGAGCCGGTCAGAGGTAAGTATCAGACATAGCGATATCGCTAGCAATATCGCTGCTACATCACAAAATCGGTGACGTTACAGCGATATTGCTAGCAATATTGCTATGTGTAACGGGGGCTTAAGTTCACATGCCGCAGAAAGGAGAGTAGAATATCATAGTAGTGGGGCTAGGTGAATAGTGTCTTTTTTATTCATATATTGAATTGTTTTTTTGCCAGTCAGTGCTTGTGTGAGAGTGTGTGGGCATCATTCTGTATGTAATTAGCGGTGGGGCCATCATACTTTGTGGGGAAGCTGTAGAGCCAATATACTTTGTTTGAAAGCTGCAAATGGAGTAGCCATAAACCACAGAGAGAAAGTTATGAATATAGTAGAAAATACATCTTTATTAAATTTAAAATATCAAACATTTATAATGCATGAGGTATTTTTGAGGATGCAATCCAGAAAACAGACAGCAAGAAGTCACTATAATAAATGTAGTAAATGGCACAAAACAGAGGTGCAGGTGAAATTAACAAACACCGCTGCGCAGGATCCTAAGAATATTACAATAAGTCCAAATGATTGCACTAAAGCACTACACAGAGGTGCCGGAGTGAGAGAAGTCACTGACTATATATTAATAGGTGCACCATATGCAGGTAAGGGTAAATTGAAATCACCAAGGGTGAATACTCATATAATCATGTCGACATATTGTCACTTACCCATATTGCCGATATAACAAGGGGTGGACGCCTCACTGTCGCCCCCGACGCGCGTTTCGCCACAGCTTTATCAAGGGGAGATCAAACATATTTGCCATATTTCAGAGCTGCAACGTTACTGGAGTATCAAAAAGCTTAAGGTGTGCCATACTCAGGGACATATCCAAGGTAAGGAAGGCTGAAAAATGACCACCTTTCAACAAGAAACATAAGATAAAACGTCAAGACTGGGCCAAGAAATATCTTAAGACTGATTTTTCTAAGGTTTTATGGACTGATGAAATGAGAGCGACTCTTGATGGGTCAGATGGATGGGCCCGAGGCTGGATCAGAAAAGGGCAGAGAGCTCCACTCTGACTCAGACGCCAGCAAGGTGGAGGTGGGGTACTGGTATGGGCTGGTATCATCAAAGATGAACTTGTGGGACCTTTTCGGGTTGAGGATGGAGTGAAGCTCAACTCCCAGACCTACTGCCAGTTTCTGGAAGACACCTTCTTCAAGCAGTGGTACAGGAAGAAGTCGGTGTCATTCAAGAAAAACATGATTTTCATGCAGGACAATACTCCATCACATGCATCCAAATACTCCACAGCGTGGCTGGCCACTGAAGGTCTAAAAGAAGAAAACATAATGACATGGCCCCCTTGTTCACCGGATCTGAACACCATAGAGAACCTGTGGTCTCTCATAAAATGTGAGATCTACAGGGAGGGAAAACAGTACACCTCTCCGAACAGTGTCTGGGAGGCTGTGGTGGCTGCGGCACGCAATGTTGATCGTAGACAGATCAAGCAACTGACAGAATCTATGGATGGAAGGCTTTTGAGTGTCATCGTAAAGAAAGGTGGCTATATTGGTCACTGATTTTTATTAAGCTTTGATATCTATGAGTCTTTTGGGTTGATTGAGAACATAGTTGTTATTCAATAATAAAAAGAATCCTCTCAAATACAACTTGCCTAATAATTCTGCACACAGTGTAGATTGACATGTCTACCAGTGCACTTGCAAAGCTAATTTGGATATGAGTAAAAGACAAATTTCACAGCATCGGAGAACCAGATAGCAAGGAAACAGGTATCCTTGGGAAGGTTTTATAATGCCAATTCCCTAACAAACAGGCAATCCCTACATGTATTCACGCTGTCTAGCAGCTGCAAATCATGTAGCTGCGTTGACAAAAACTAAATCTCCGAGCACACCAAAATACTCGGAGGACACCCAAGCATGCTTGGGAAAACTCGAGGAACGAGTATACTTGCTCATCACTAGTGATAATAGTTCATATTAATTAACAAAATGAAAAGTGAATGAACAAAATAGAAATCTAAATCAAATCTATATTTGGAGTGAACAACCATGGTCTTAAAAATATCATCAATTCTTCTAGGTACACACAGTCAGGGATTTTCACTGAATATCCAAATACCAGAGTAATGGACTATAACACAGACCATAATCCCCAAAAAATTATATGGGAACTCGTAATACTGCTAGAAAACAAAACTGCAGAAAATGGGGTATGTTGATCCTAAAATAAATACGAAGTATTAGAAAAAGTTTTTTTTATTACCGTATATACTCGCTTATAAGCCAAGATTTTCAGCCCATTTTTGGGGGCTGAAAGTCCCCCTCTCGGCTTGTATGCGAGTCATATACTGGGGGTCGGTCGGGGAGGGGGAGCAGGGAGTGTCGGAGATCAGCTCATTACTAGTGTTGAGCATTCCGATACCGCAAGTATCGGGTATCGGCCGATACTTGCTGTATCGGAATTCCGATACCGACTTCCGATATTTTTTCAATATCGGAAGTCGGCATCGGAATCGGAAGTTCAAAGTTGATTGACAGCCTGACGTCATCATGATGCGCGGTGTGTGCGCATCATGATGCGCCGTCATTTCGGGCCTTCCGGGGGTCTCTGCCGGCCTGCCGGGGGGCTGTGCCGGCCTGCCGGGGGGCTGTGTGGACTGCCCGGGGTCTGTACCGGCCTGCCGGGGGGCTGTGCCGGCCTGCCGGTGGTCTGTGCACCCTGTGGGGGTCTGTACCGGCCTGCCGGGGGGCTGTGCCGGCCTGCCGGTGGTCTGTGCACCCTGTGGGGGTCTGTACCGGCCTGCCGGGGGGCTGTGCCGGCCTGCCGGGGGGCTGTGCTGATGTCTGGGGGTCTGTGCAAGCATCGTCCGATGGGACTACAAGTCCCATCTGGCGATGCCTGCTACCATGACAGTGATTGACACATTAGCCAATGATGGGACAGTAGTAGTCCCATCATCCGGCTAATGTGTTAAATGTTAAAAAAAAAAAAAAAAAAAAATACTACATACATACTACATACATACTACATGCATACTACATACATACTACATACATACTACATGCATGCTACATACATACTACATGCTACATACATACTACATACATACTACATACATACTACATACATACCACATACATACTACATACATACTACATACATAACACATATACTACATACATACTACATACATACTACATGCATGCTACATACATACTACATGCTACATACATACTACATATATACTACATACATACTACATACATACTACATACATACTACATACATACTACATGCTACATACATACTACATATATACTACATACATACTACATACATACTACATGCATGCTACATACATACTACATGCTACATACATACTACATATATACTACATGCATGCTACATACATACTACATGCTACATACATACTACATATATACTACATACATACTACATACATACTACATGCATGCTACATACATACTACATGCTACATACATACTACATATATACTACATGCATGCTACATACATACTACATGCTACATACATACTACATATATACTACATACATACTACATACATGCTACATACATGCTACATACATACTGCATGCTACATACATACTACATACATACTACATACATACTACATGCATGCTACATACATACTACATGCATGCTACATACATAACACATATATACTACATGCATGCTACATACATAACACATGCTACATACATACCACATACATACTACATACATACTACATGCATGCTACATGCTACATACATACTACATATATACTACATGCATGCTACATACATACTACATGCTACATACATACCACATACATACTACATACATACTACATGCTACATACATACTACATATATACTACATGCATGCTACATACATACTGCATGCTACATGCATGCTACATACATACTACATACATACTACATGCTACATACATACCACATATATACTACATACATACTACATACAATACATTCATACAGTACATATAACATAGAGTAACATACTTACCAATACTTGTCACATTGTTCCCCGAAGCCATTGTGTTTTACGGAATAAATATTAACATAACAAACCACAAAAATACTCACCCACGATCCGAAGCAGTCCACGAGTGTGTCCCACGACGATCTTGGGTAGAGAACTGCAGCATCAGCTGTTGCTGCCGTTCTCTACGGGCTGCAGGAATCCAATGACGGAAGGTAGGTATCCTTCCGCACTGTATTCCTCCGCCACTTAAAAAAAAAAAAAGTCCCTAGTCTCACTTTATGCCATTGCTGCGTGGGAATTTCCCACACAGCAATTGCATAAAGTGAGACTAGGGACTTTTTTTTTTTTAAGTGGCGGAGGAATACAGTGCGGAAGGATACCTACCTTCCGTCATTGGATTCCTGCAGCCCGTAGAGAACGGCAGCAACAGCTGATGCTGCAGTTCTCTACCCAAGATCGTCGTGGGACACACTCGTGGACTGCTTCGGATCGTGGGTGAGTATTTTTGTGGTTTGTTATGTTAATATTTATTCCGTAAAAGACAATGGCTTCGGGGAACAATGTGACAAGTATTGGTAAGTATGTTACTCTATGTTATATGTACTGTATGTCTATGTATGTATTGTATGAATGTATTGTATGTAGTATGTATGTAGTATATATGTGGTATGTATGTAGCATGTAGTATGTATGTAGTATGTATGTAGCATGCATGTAGCATGCAGTATGTATGTAGCATGCATGTAGTATATATGTAGTATGTATGTAGCATGTAGTATGTATGTAGTATATATGTGGTATGTATGTAGCATGTAGTATGTATGTAGTATGTATGTAGCATGCATGTAGTATATATGTAGTATGTATGTAGCATGTAGTATGTATGTAGCATGCATGTAGCATGCAGTATGTATGTAGCATGCATGTAGTATATATGTAGTATGTATGTAGCATGTAGTATGTATGTAGTATGTATGTAGCATATATGTAGTATGTATGTAGCATGTAGTATGTATGTAGCATGTAGTATGTATGTAGCATGCAGTATGTATGTAGCATGCATGTAGTATATATGTAGTATGTATGTAGCATATATGTAGTATGTATGTAGTATGTATGTAGCATGCATGTAGTATATATGTAGTATGTATGTAGCATGTAGTATATATGTAGTATGCATGTTGCATGCATGTAGTATATATGTAGTATGTATGTTGCATGTAGTATATATGTAGTATGAATGTAGCATGTATGTAGTATGTAGTATGAATGTAGCATGTATGTAGTATGCATGTTGTATGTATGTAGCATGTAATTTTTTTTTTTTTTTTTACATTCAACACATTAGCCGGATGATGGGACTACTACTGTCCCATCATTGGCTAATGTGTCAATCACTGTCATGGTAGCAGGCATCGCCCGATGGGACTTGTAGTCCCATCGGACGATGCCTGCACAGACCCCCGAAGCCTGCACAGCCCCCCGGCAGGCCGGCACAGCCCCCCGGAGCCTGCACAGACCACCGGCAGGCCGGCACAGCCCCCCGGCAGGCCGGCACAGCCCACCGGAGCCTGCACAGCCCCCCGGCAGGCCGGCACAGCCCCCCGGCAGGCCGGCACAGCCCCCCGGCAGGCCAGCACAGCCCACCGGAGCCTGCACAGCCCCCCGGCAGGCCGGCACAGACCACCGGAGCCTGCACAGACCCCCTGGCAGGCCGGCACAGCCCCCCGAAAGGCCCGTACAGACCCCAGAGAGGCTGTACAAGGGAAAAACAGGATTTTTCTTATTCCGATACCGGAAGTCCCATAGACTTGAATGGGACTTCCGGTATCGGAATCGGCGATACCGATACTTTTTTTTTAGATCGGCCGATCCATTCCGATCCGATACTTTGAAGTATCGGACGGTATCGCTCAACTCTACTCATTACCCTCATGAATATGTGCATATGTAATGAGCGGCACCACGTGACCGCAGAAAGCAGGAAGAACAGCGCCGAGAAGATGGAACAAGCACGGGCGGCTGCAGAGACATGCCAGGAGAGGTGAGTATAATGGGGGGAGCCATATTCACCTGTCCCCCGTTCCACCGCTGCGTGTCGCTCTGCTGTCTTGCTTCCTCTGGCAGTGACGTTCAGGTCAGAGGGCGCCATGACATAGTTAGCAGGCGCCCTCTGCCTGAAGAGTCACTGCAGAGCCGGCAATGCTGATGAGCAGCAGCTGCAGCAGCGACAAGGTGAGTATATAGGTTTTTTTTTAATTGAGGCAGCGGCAGCAGCATTGTAAGGGGTCACTAATCACTGTGCAGCATTGTAAGGGGCCACTAATCACTGTGCAGCATTACAAGGGGCCACTAATCACTGTGCAGCATTATAAGGGGCCACTCACCGTGCAGCATTATAAGGGGCCACTAATCACTGTACAGCATTATAAGGGGCCACCAATCACTGTGCAGCATTACAAGGGGCCACCAATCACTGTGCAGCATTATATGGGGCATATGTTATTATGGAGCATGTTATAGGGACACCATTATTCACTGTGCAGCATGATTAGGCATATTTTTGTATGGAGCATCTTATGGAACCCATCATTAACTTTATGGAGCATTATATGGGGCCATCATGAACTTTATGGAGCATCTTATGGGGCCCATTTTATTTTTTAAATTTACCAGTAGCTTCGGCATTTTCCACCCTAGGCTTATACGCGAGTCAATAAGTTTTCCCAGTTTTTTTGTGACAAAATTAGGGGGGTCAGCTTATACACAGGTCGGCTTATACACAAGTATATACGGTAAATTAAAATTTATTGAAAAATCTGAAGAATTATTAGGCAACATTACAATCGGTAATTGCACAATAATTAGTAGTAGGTCAAATGGGTAGGACCAGGGATGCCACTAGAAATTTTGGGGCCCCATACTGGCAAAATTTTCAGGGCCCCCTTGAGACTCCGCCCAGGCTCAACCCCAGCCCCGCCTCCACCCCTCAAACTTTCCACAGTCCCACCGCTCTCTCTTGGAAAAACTCCACTTCTCCCCATCACACATTAACAGTTCCAATCACCAGATCACACATATAGCCTGCAGCTTTTGCTTTGAGCAAAAGATTTTTTTAAGCCGCCACCATAACAGGGTAGACACTTTTGGCCAGGCTCTACTCTACTGTAACCTTAATTAAATATTTGTTAAAATATGCAATACAATTTAGGTATATTTTTATTTATTTTTCAATTTTTAAAATGAACAATAATATCACATACAAGGAACAAATACCGCTACACCATGTCCAGACCACATATTACCACCACATAGTGACCTATAATACCACATACAAGGAACAAATACTGCCACACCATGACCAGACCACATATTACTACCATAGTGACCGAATAATATCACATACAAGGAACAAATACCACCGCACAATGACCAGACCACATATTACCACCACAAAGTGACCAAATAATAGCACATACAAGGGACAAATACCACCGCACCATGCCCAGACCACATATTACCACCACATGGTGACTGAATACTACAATACTGATCATTAATAAAAAAAACATAATACTATCACCATAAGTGGCATTATACACAGGTGATCTGTATTTAGTATGCAGTATTTGTGTACAGGTAATACAGTCATATGTAAAAGTTTGGGCACCCCTATTAATGTTAACCTTTTTTCTTTATAACAATTTTGGTTTTTGCAACAGGTATTTCAGTTTCATATATCTAATAACTGATGGACTCAGTTATATTTCTGGATTCAAATGAGGTTTATTGTACTAACAGAAAATGTGCAATCTGCATTTAAACAAAATTTGACCGGTGCAAAAGTATGGGCACCCTTATCATTTTCTTGATTTGAACACTCCTAACTACTTTTTACTGACTTCCTGAAGCACTAAATTGGTTTTGTAACCTCATTGAGCTTTGAACTTCATAGCCAGGTGTATCAAATCATGAGAAAAGGTATTTAAAGTGGCCACTTGCAAGTAGTTCTCCTATTTGATTCTCCTATGAAGAGTGGCATCATGGGCTCCTCAAAACAACTCTCAAATGATCTGAAAACAAAGATTATTCAACATAGCTTTTCAGGGGAAGGATACAAAAAGTTGTCTCAGAGATTTAACCAGTCAGTTTCCACTGTGAGGAACATAGTAAGGAAATGGAAGAACACAGGTACAGTTCTTGTTAAGCCCAGAAGTGGCAGGCCAAGAAAAATATCAGAAAGGCAGAGAAGAAGAATGGTGAGAACAGTCAAGGACAATCCACAGACCACCTCCAAAGACCTGCAGCATCATCTTGCTGCAGATGGTGTCACTGTGCATCGATCAACAATACAGCGCACTTTGCACAAGGAGAAGCTGTATGGGAGAGTGATGCGAAAGAAGCCGTTTCTGCAAGCACGCCACAAACAGAGTCGCCTGAGGTATGCAAAAGCACATTTGGACAAGCCAGTTACATTTTGGAAGAAGGTCCTGTGAACTGATGAAACAAAGATTGAGTTGTTTGGTCATACAAAAAGGCGTTATGCATGCGCTGTATTGTTGACCGATGCACAGTGACACCATCTGCAGCAAGATGATGCTGCAGGTCTTTGGAGGTGGTCTGTGGATTGCAACAGGATGCATTTTGTGCGCCCGAGCGCACACTGCAAAAAACGCATGCGCATACAAACGCGTACGTGCGCATATGTATGCGCACATATACGCACCCATGTTAAAGTATAGGGTAAAAACGCATGCGGTTTTTTGCGCTAAAAAGCAGCCCAAAAAAGCGCAAGTGTGAAACCAGCCTCATTCCTGGCTTCAGCCATATGTTCTCCCATGCCACCCTCATGAGTATCCCTTATGATCTCCATCGTATCCATCCTGCCCCATGATCCTGTGCAATCTATCTCCAACCCTGCCCCATCTGTCTCCAATCATGCCCCGCATCTCCATTCTGCCCAGTGTCTCCAATCATGCCCCGTGTCTCGCATTCTGCCCCCATGTCCAGCATTCTGCCCCCAGTGTCCAGCAATCTGCCCCAGTCTCCAGCATTTTGCCCCAGTCTCCAGCATTCTGCCCCATGTCCAGAATTCTGCCCATGTCCAGCATTCTGCCCCATGTCCAGCATTCTGCCCCATGTCCAGCATTCTGCCCCAGTCCAGCATTCTGCCCCGTGTCCAGCATTCTTCCCCCACGTCCAGCATTCTGCACCCAGTATCCAGC
The DNA here is from genome assembly GCF_039654945.1 of Dendrobates tinctorius. Taxonomy (NCBI): domain Eukaryota; kingdom Metazoa; phylum Chordata; class Amphibia; order Anura; family Dendrobatidae; genus Dendrobates; species Dendrobates tinctorius. The sequence continues at coordinate 17,880,887 of NW_027361711.1, read as the reverse complement.
ATTCTGCCCCATGTCCAGCATTCTGCACCCAGTATCCAGCATTCTGCCCCACGTCCAGCATTCTACCCCAGTCTCCAGCATTCTGCCCCATGTCCAGCATTGTGCCCCAGTCTCCAGCATTCTGCCCCAGTCTCCAGCATTCTGCCCCATGTCCTGAATTCTGCCCTTCTCCAGTATTCTGCCCCATGTCCAGCATTCTGCCCCATGTCCAGAATTCTGCCCCATGTCCAGAATTCTGCCCCAGTCTCCATCATTCTGCCCCATGTCCAGCATTCTGCCCCAGTCTCCAGCATTCTGCTCCATGTCCAGAATTCTGCCCCAGTCTATAGCATTCTGCCCCACGTCCAGAATTCTACCCCATGTCCAGCACTCTGCCCCATGTCCAGAATTCTGCCCCAGAATTCTGTCCTTTAATGACGCTATGAAAATAGGGTTCGAAACACAAACGAGGACCCTGCAGGAAACGTGTAACAGTTTTAACCAAAAACTTGAAAAACATGACAAAAGATTGACCACAGTAGAGGAGGACACTAGATTCCTCTCCAAACAGAATTCGGTCCTTCAGGAAGAGGTCTTATTTCTTAAAAATAAACTAACCGGTCTCGAGGATCGAAATAGGCGAAATAATTTGAAGTTAAGGGATATTCCGGAATCCATTTCACCAGATAGTCTTTCAGGGTACACAAAACACCAATTCAAGAAATTGGTTAAATATTGACCGTATCCACTGTCTCCCTCGCCCACGGGGGTATCTCAAGACAGGCCTAGGGACACCATTCTGAGAGTCCATTTTTTCGGCACCAAGGAGAAAATATTGAGGGCTATTAGAGACAGGGGTTCCTTTCCAGACCCTTATGGAAATATAAAGGTTTTCTCCGACTTTTCTAAAACCACGACGGCCGCTCGCCGATCTTTTAAAGATACTACCACAAAACTCAGGGAACTCAAAGTCCACTACAGGTGGGGCTTTCCCACTAAACTGATTATTTGGTATCACTATAAAAATCGCATTATCAACACCCCCTCAGGAGGGTCAGCGGTTCCTGGCATTTCTCCAGGAGGAACCAGCTTTCAGGGATAAAGATTAGGAATTGAGATGTTGTCTTTTGTTCTTTAATAACTATCTTTGGTCCTATATGCTTTTTTAGTTGGTACAATATACCTCTAAACACATGATGTCCTTCCGGGATCTCGGCCACATATTTCTAATTTTGCCTCCAAATTAAGGTGGGACTTTAGCCGTATTGAAGTCCGCCAGGAGAACTCTTGCTACCTTATTATTTTTTTTTTTTTAAAGGGAATCTGTCACCCCTTTTTTGAGATATCATACAATGATATCATTCAATTGTGTGTCACATAAGGATTCTCTTAGTACTTTTGCTTCCCCTTGACCCCGCACCTTTCATGCATAAATACCTTTTTTATATCGTTTCAGATGTATGTAAACTGCCACGGTCCGGTCCAATGGGCGGGGCTTATTCACCTGCTCCCCCCTCCCTGTCTTGCTCTATGCATTTCTTCTTGCGTAGAGCAAGACAGGGAGAAGGAGAGCAGTTGAATAAGCCCCGCCCAGCGGACCGGACCGATGCAGTTTACATACATCTGAACCGATATAAAAAGGTATTTATGCATGAAAGGTGCGGGGTCAGGGGGAAGCAAAAGTACTAAGAGAATCCTTATGTGACACACAATTGAATGATATCATTATATGATATCTCAAAAAAGGGGTGACAGATTCCCTTTAAGATAGCTCTCCTTTTTCTCTTAGGTCTGACTTTTTAGGCAAGTTTGTCTATCTGTTTCCTGTTTCTTTTTTTTTAGTTGTTAACCTACTGTTTCCTTTTTAGGAGTGTTATGCAGATTTTATCTTACATTGTCAGGGGTCTCAATAGCCCCCATAAGAGATTTGCAATATGGAAGGAGGTCAATCACATTCACTCTGATATTGTTTGTTTACAGGAGGTTAAGATGGCTGTTGACCACCAACCATATTTCCAGCACAAAAATTACCCTCATCAATTCAAATCCTTAGGTCCTTCTAAGAAAGCTGGAGTCATTACTTTGGTAAGTGGAGATGTTCCATTCAAATTGCTCAATGAGGTTACTGATTCCTTGGGGAGATATCACATCCTTGTTTGTCTCCTCAATAATAGGCACTGCATGGTAGTGAACACCTATGTTCCCAATAAAAGACAAATTTCTTTCTTAAATAAACTACAAAAAGGAAAATTATCAAAATGAAATCCGGGGACCTTGTCCTGGTTGGAGACTTTAACAATACCTGAGAGCAGCTTGGATTCTACCTCATCAGTCAGGTACAAAGCCCCAGTACTAAAAAATTGGCTTATTCAAAATGAATACTACTACACATTTTGCTGCCTTATTGCGTTTTCAAGGGAATACACCCACTATTCGGATGTCCATATGACATCCTCATGAATTGATATGATTCTTACAAATATTTTTACATTAACTAAGTTTCAAAGTATTAAAATCTTGAACAAGTCATTATCTGATCATTCCCCGGTCTTAGCACAATTCACACTAGGCCCATCCCCAGAAAATACCCGTCTCTGGAAAAACAACCCATCACTTTTTAAAATACTTGAGTTTAGACAAGAGATTGAAAATCATATTGCCAACTTCTTCAATGAAAACCAATCAGAGGAAATTGATATTTTTACACTATGGAACGCCCACAAGGCTGTATTACGGGGAAATCTCATCCCGATTTCCTCGAGTTATAAAAAGAAAAACAGAGAAAAAAATTGCCACATTATAAAAACAGATCAATGAGAGAGAAGAACGACAAAACAATCTCACACTTCCTTCCCTTGCCCTTCAAGGGGAAATCTTAAAACTTAGACAAAGCCTAAGACTCGAAATTAGCCAAGAATACGAGACAGTAATCAAGGCCTCAAAATTTAAGACTTACACATCATTGAACAGACCCGCCAGATACATGATGGCGAAACTGAAACGGGAGAGAGATAAGAGAAGGATAAACAAGATAGTCTCCCTCTCGGGCGAACCCAAAACACACCCTAAAGATATTACCAACTCATTCGCAGAATTTTACCAGCGTTTGTATAATCTTAGAGATGACCCTGGGGCCCCTGTTGTAAACCACGAATCTATTAATAATTTCCTGGCGGACATCAGCCTTCCAGGTTGACTCAATCAGACTTGGAGCAAATTGACAGTCCCTTCTTGGAAGGGGAATTATTGTCCGTTATAAGTAAATTAAAAACCCAAAAATCCCCGGGACTGGATGGTTTCTCCTCCGAATATTTCAGGACCTTTTCTAAAGCCTTGATTCCACATATGGTCTCAGTATTTAATGCAGCGTCCTCTCGGGGTTCCTTCCCAAAAGAGATGCTGGAAGCTGTAACTGTTCTGATTCCGAAAGCGGGTGGGACCTGGAGAGGATGCAAAATTACAGGCCAATATCACTCATAAACAATGACATTAAAATTTATTCTAAATTACTTGCCGAACGGTTAAAAAACATACTCCCTCGATTGCTCTTCGATGACCAGATTGGCTTTGTAGGGGGACGTCAGGTGGCGGATGAAACAAGGAGAGTTTTGAATTTGCTTACCAGGGCAAATCTATCTAATACTAGATCGGCGTTTCTGGCGTTGGATGCAGAAAAGGCCTTTGACAGGCTGAATTGGTCTTACCTGGAAGCAACATTAACTAAATTTGGTTTTAGCCAACGATTCTTGTCATCGGTCTTTACGTTATATTCTGCCCCCACCGCCAGAATTTATGCTAATAATTGCCTCTCAAACCCATTCCCCATTTCGAACGGAACAAGACAGGGGTGCCCTTTGTCACCCTTGCTCTTTGTATTAGCAATAGAGCCACTGGCTGAAAAGATCAGATCCAATAATAATATTGCATGATTTGATTTCCCCTCCCGTCATTTTAAAATTGGACTATTTGGCAACGACCTCTTTTTGACCCTACTGGACCCCTTGAATTCCATCAGAGCACTTGCTGCAGACTTGGAAATGTTTTCAAGGGCCTCTTATTTCAAGATTAACTCTCGTGAGTCAAAATTCTTGACCCTCAACATGACTAAAATGGAAATCGAGGCGCTAAAGAGAAGTACCGAGTTTGCCTGGGAAGATAAAGGGATAGTTTATCATTGAATCACTTTAGCTAGTTCTATCCAAGCAACTGTCAAAGCAAATCTAAGTGGGATCCTTGCAACTATCTCTCAGGATATTTCCTTTTTCAGGCAAATTGAACTCTATGTTTGGTAGGGTGATGGTTGTGAAATCCATCATTCTGCCCAAAATACTCTATTTTTTTTGGATGCTCCCGATCACTCTCCCATTTCAATCCATACAAAATTTGCAAAACCTGCTAAAATCATTCGTGTGGAGTGACAGGAGGCCTAGGGTGTCGGCAGAAACTCTATATAAACATAAGAGCAGAGCAGGTACGAGCATGCCTAACTTACATGCATACTACTCGGCCTTATTAATTAAGGCCTCTTTCACACTTCAGTTTTTTGCATCAGTTATAATCCGCCAAAAAGGCGGACAAGCGGATCCGTTCTAAACTGATGTGAACGGATGGCACAGGATCCGTTTTCAGACGGATCCTGAAAATGAAGAAATTTAAAGGAATCGCTGGCCGGGAAGGAAGGGAGAGAGAGAGAGAGAGAGAGAGAGAGAGAGAATTTTTTTATTTTTGTCCGGTACCCAGAAAGAATTTCGGGTTAAATGAGTGTCTGGAGGATCCGCCAGAGAAAAAAACGTTACAAGCTCCGTTCTGAAATCTTTGAGGATGGTGACGGACAGCAACTTTTGGCGGATCCTCACAAAAAACGGATGCAACGGACAGCAATCCGTCACAATCCGCCATTAATGCAAGTCAATGGGAAAAAAACGGATCCTCAAAAAAAAATTGAGGATCCGTTTTTTTCAAAACCTGGCGGATTGTGACTGATTGTAAAAAACGGAAGTGTGAAAGAGGCCTTCTCAGAGCTGTTATTTGGTTCAACAATAAACAAAAATTTCCAGCTTGGTTTTACCTGGAGAGAGACATAAGTAAATTTGGCTCTCTAAAAGAGTTGCTTTTCTACTTCTTGTTTCAAGAGCCTCGAAAGGTATCTTCCCATCCTATTTTCAGTCTCATAATTTCTGCATGGAGATCACTGATCAAACCATATAAAAAATGTAACAAAGTTGAACAGGCCTTGAGGTTTCCACTTTGTGTAGTGGCTTTAATATTTGACTTCCCTCTCTCAGAAATCTGGAGTAATTTAGGTATTAAAAAACTAAAAAACATACACAATGGGTCTAATTTTTTCACATTCAGCGAATTAAAAGCCAAATATAATGTCCCTTCCTCTCAATTTATCCCTTCTTAATGCTGAAAGATAAGGTACAAAAAATCCTATTAGGCAAAGCATTTAATTATGAAATCGTGTCTTCACTGCTGTGCAGCCTAAATAATAAAAATACCTGGAGCTTAAGGAATATATACTGCTCTTTCAACAGAGAGGAACTCTCTTGCAAGAACATATAGTTAAGGAGATGGGAGACCGACCTTAGGACTGTTGTTCCGATTGAGCAATGGGTCATCGCCATAAAAAATACGTATAAATCTACCATATCAATGACTCTTCACGAGTCTTATTTCAAACTACTTACCAGGTGGTATTACACGCCTATCAGACTCTCCCACATTAACCAGGCCCACTCCCCCCATTGTTGGAGAGGATGCGGACAACAGGGGAATCTTCACCACATCTTTTGGTGTTGCCCGAAACTAAAACGTCTGTGGCTCCAGATTTCTCGTCATAGTGACTCCTTTACAGACAATTTTACCCTGACTCCCCAAAAAGCATTGCTTTCTTTGGACTTGGATCAATTACACCCGTCGGTGAGACAGATAGTTATTCACATCCTTTTGGTAGTTAAAAATAACTTGGCTTACTTTTGTAAGAAGTCTGACCCTCCTAAATTTTCAGATATCCTAGACAAAATCTACCAACATAATGCTATCAAATGGAGGTTCACAGTTAGTAACAATAATATTCTCGCCTATATAAGTGGAATGTCTGGAACAGTAAATTTAGACGAGTTTAAATTTCTCTCATGCACCTCCTTAAGTGATTGGACTAGACCGCCTTCTTGCATCTTCTCCTTAAAGGTTCAGCATTATCGTGCCTCTTATTGACATTAGTATTTTGTATACTTATTAAAGTATGCATTGTTACAAGGGTTTTCTATTTTTTATGACCCTTATCCTTACTATGTACATTTACCCCTTTTCCCCTCCCTTTTTCTTGTTCCCCCTCCCTAGCCACCTCCCAGTTTTATAAAAACTTTAATAAAAATATTTAAATGCAAAAGATATCAATGTAGTAATACGGTGCAGCCACTAGATGGCACCCAAGTACAATTGTGCACAGAAAACGTTTAAAAAAAAAAAGGGGGGTCCAGTACCACAGTAATCAGAGAGATAAAAATGACAGGTATCAGTAAAGTACAATGGTGTAAATGGACTGTGAATAACAGCAGCGTAGAGAGATATAAGGTGCACTCAGCATTATGTAGAGAGGGTTGGAGGCTAAACTGGAGAATCCACAATAAGTTAAATAGCAGGAAATCAGCTGCACTCGCATTGAGAATTTTTAAAAGATTGCTTGTATTAATTAATTAATTTACAGTAAATATATTTCAGTAAAGAGCTGGGTAGAATAATATAGAGCAGCAAGTCGTATTTACGTTTTGACCCTTTCTGGGTCTTTTTCAAACGTTGCTTTGATCACATGGATAAGAGTGTACTGCGCAGCCAGCAATCATTTAAAAAAAATCTCAGTAAAAGAGCAGCAACATCATATATAAAGAGACAAGTGCTTACCCATAAGGTGCTTAGTGCCTATGTGTCAGTAGTTTCGCGTAGACTTCTTCAGAAGGTTGTGAATATATGTGTGCCACACACAAATATATATCTATCACCAGGTGTGTGGGATTGTTGCCGAATTGAGCGGGCACATGTGGGTGGGGTTCCGGCCACGATGTCGTCATTTCTGCAGATGCCAACAGCAGTGCGGGGCAAGGAAAAAGTTCCTGTAATGTCAAGTGAGCAACGCATCCCTGTGTGGTTGGCATAGGAGACTGGGGCGAGTAGGAGCGCCAATGCGCATGCGCATCCAGCGTTGGCCATGTAATTATAATTGGGAAAAACTATGGGCATGTCAACCAAACATTAATTGATAAAATCAAATAGAACAAAAGAATAAAAACAAGAAAGACAGAAGAGGGGAGGAACAATAGAAAGAAACAAACAGGAAAGAAACCAAAGAAGTGGTGAAAGTGAAACTGCCGAATGAATGAATGAATATTCTATAGAATATGTGTAAATCTAGAAAAAGTGCCAAGTGCTAAAAATGCATATCACAATAAGCATGTAAATATATAGGTATAGATTATGTCCAGAGGAAAATAATAGTGACAAAATAGGCAACAAAAAATATGGAAAAAAAGCAAAAATTGTGAAAAATGAATGACAAAAAAGACATACACCATTTTTTTCTTTTAAAGTAATGAGGGGGGGATGGACTATGATGTAAAGTGTCAATCCAGATGATCTGAAGAATGGAAGGAGGACAGATAGCAATGTCCACATCACACACACTTCATAGCGATCAACTACTACAATGGACAAAGGTGAAAAAAACACACAATTAAAAACACAGAAACACAGAGGAAAATGCTTTTACATATTTATAGAAAAAAACAAAAGCTCAATTTTTCATTGAGGCCAGAGTTGGGCATCATTCCCACCATAATGATCCAAGGACAATCAAGCTGTGCCAAAATGCGTTTAAGGTCTCCTGCCCTGGGGCCACCCTATAAATGCCCTAAACCTTGGGGGTCATCGGGATTGCAATTGTGGCACAGATTTCAGTGTCTGGGGATGATTTTGAGTATTGAAACATCATCAATGCCAAGTGCTGCCCTGAGGTCTCTGACGTGCTCCGTGGTGCGGATCTGTAATTACAGTGATGTAAGACCCACATAAATTAAATTGCAGGTACACATGGCATAATATATCACATAGCCAGTGCTGCAGGAAATTTAGTTCCTGATCTTAAATTCTTTATTACCTTCGGCTGACAGAAATGATGTTGCGTGCACAACATGGGCGTACCCACCGAGGGGCAGAGGGGCAGCTGCCCCCCCCCCCAGAAGCAGGGGCGCACAATGAATTAACACCTCCTGGCCGCAGCTAGGGTCGGTCTGGCCTGGCAGGGTACCGCCTGCGGTTTTAAGGGGTGCGGGCCCTTTAAAAGCACAGGCCGCGTACGTGCTGGGGCGAACGCACGCAGCGTTCATTACCTGAAATGTCGCTTTGCGCAACCTGATGTATTCTGGCAAGTGTGCACCCGTCGTATGACGTCAGTGTCATGCGACGGGCGCACACATTAACCGCCGGCCTCTGCTATGCCGGCGGCCATTTTACCTTGTGTGCGCCGGACCTGCAGAGAGAGGAGAAGGAGGAGGACACCGCCCAGCGCTGGGAGCGCAGGTCAGAGGAATTTTTTTTCTTGTGTGTGTGCGCATGTGTGCACAGGGGAACCAGGCTGGAGACACATTGGGGGGGGACCAGGCTGGAGACACATGGGGTGGATGAGGCTGGAGACACATGGGGGGGACCAGGCTGAAGATACACGAGGGGACGAGGCTGGAGACACATGGGCGGGATGAGGCTGGAGACACATGGGGGCAGACGAGGCTGGAGACCCATGGGGTGGACAAGGCTGGAGACATGTGGGTACCAGCCTAAAGACATATGGGGGGAACGAAACTGAAGACACATGGGGGGACCAGGCTGATGACAAATGGGGAGACGAGGCTGGAGACACATGGGGGGACGATGCTGGAGACACATAAGTGGGGATGAGGCTGGAGACACATGGTGGTGGGAACAGGCTGAAGACACTTGGTGGGGGAGACCAGGCTGGAGACACATGGGGGGAACCAGGCTGGAGGTACATGGGGGCAGCAGGGCAAGGTGCCAGGATGGATACATATGGGGGGGCAGGACAAGGGACCAGGATGGATATATGGGGGCCAAGATGGATGTATGTGGGAGCCAGGATGCATAGATATGGTAGAGTCAGGATGCATACTTTATATAAATATGGGGTATTTATGGGGGGAGCAGCACATGGCACCAGGATGGATATATGGGGTGGAGCAGCACAAAAGGCCAGGATGGATATATGGGGGTGGCAGCACAAGGGACCAGGATGGATATTTGGGGGGGTGGTAGCACAAGGGATTAGGATGGATATATGGAGGGGAGCAGCACAAGGGACCAGGTGGATATATGGGGAGCAGCACATGGGACTAGTGTGGATATATGGGGGTGACAGCACAAGGGACCAAGATGGACATATATGGGAGGGTGGCAGCACAAGGGACCAGGATGGATATAAGCAGGAGAGCAGCACAAGGGACCAGAATGGATATATGGGGGGAGCAGCACAAGGGGCCAGGATGCATATATGGGGGGAGCAGCACAAGTGGCCAGGATGATATGTGGGGGGAGCAACACAAGGGGCCAGGATGGATATATGTGGGGAGCAGCACAACAGGCCAGGATGGATATATGGGGGGGATAGCAGCACAAAGGACCAGGATGGATATATGGAGGGGAGCAGCACAAGGGCACATGAATGATATATGGGGTGGAACAGCACAAGGGACCAGGATGGATATATGGGGGTGGCAGCACAAAGGACTAGGATGGATATATTGAGGGGGCAGCACATGGGCCCATGATTGTTACACGGTGGGAGCACCACAAAGGACCAGGATGGATATACAGTACAGACCATAAGTTTGGACACACCTTCTCATTCAAAGAGTATTCTTTATTTTCATGACTATGAAAATTGTAGATTCACTCTGAAGGCATCAAAACTATGAATTAACACATGTGGAATTATATAATTAACAAAAAAGTGTGAAACAACTGAAAGTATGTCTTATATTCTAGGTTCTTCAAAGTAGCCACCTTTTGCTTTGATTACTGCTTTGCTGCTGTTCTCTTGATGAGCTTCAAGAGGTAGTCACCGGAAATGGTTTTCACTTCACAGGTGTGCCCTGTCAGGTTTAATAAGTGGGATTTCTTGCCTTATAAATGGGATTGGGACCATCAGTTGTGTTGTGCAGAAGTCTGGTGGATACACAGCTGATAGTCCTACTGAATAGACTGTTAGAATTTGTATTATGGCAAGAAAAAAGCAGTTAAGTAAAGAAAAACGTGTGGCCATCATTACTTTAAGAAATGAAGGTCAGTCAGTCTAAAAAATTGGGAAAACTTTGAAAGTGTCCCCAAGTGCAGTGGCAAAAATCATCAAGCGCTACAAAGAAACTGGCTCACATGAGGACCGCCCCAGGAAAGGAAGACCAAGAGTCACATCTGCTGCGGAGGATAAGTTCATCCGAGTCACCAGCCTCAGAAGTCGCAGGTTACCAGCAGCTCAGATTAGAGACCAGGTCAATGCTACTCAGAGTTCTAGCAGCAGCCACATATCTACAATAGCTGTTAAGAGGAGACTTTGTGCAGCAGGCCTTCATGGTAAAATAGCTGCTAGGAAACCACTGCTAAGGACAGGCAACAAGCAGAAGAGACTTGTTTGGGCTAAAGAACACAAGGAATGGACATTAGACCAGTGGAAATCTGTGCTTTAGTCTGATGAGTCCAAATTTGAGATCTTTGGTTCCAACCACCATGTCTTTGTGCGACGAAGAAAAGGTGAACGGATGGACTCTACATGCCTGGTTCCCACCGTGAAGCATGGAGGAGGAGGTGTGATGGTGTGGGAGTGCTTTGCTGGTGACACTGTTGGGGATTTATTCAAAATTGAAGGCATACTGAACCAGCATGGCTACCACAGCATCTTGCAGCGGCATGCTATTCCATCCGGTTTGCGTTTAGTTGGACCATCAAACACACCTCCAGGCTGTGTAAGGGCTATTTGACCAAGAAGGAGAGTGATGGGGTACTACACCAAATGACCTGCCCTCCACAGTCACCAGACCTGAACCCAATCGAGATGGTTTGGGGTGAGCTGGACCGCAGAGTGAAGGCAAAAGGGCCAACAAGTGCTAAGCATCTCTGGGAACTCCTTCAAGACTGTTGGAAGACCATTTCCGGTGACTACCTCTTGAAGCTCATCAAGAGAATGCCAAGAGTGTGCAAAGCAGTAATCAAAGCAAAAGGTGGCTACTTTGAAGAACCTAGAATATAAAACATATTTTCAGTTGTTTCACATTTTTTTGTTAATTATATAATTCAACATGTGCTATTTCATAGTTTTGATGCCTTCAGAGTGAATCTACAATTTTCATAGTCATGAAAATAAAGAAAACTCTTTGAATGAGGTGTGTCCAAACTTTTGGTCTGTCCTGTATAAGGGGAGCAGCACATGGGCCCGTGACTGATATATGGAGGGGAGCAGCACAAGGGATGGATATATGGGGGAAGGTGGACAATGGACATATATGGGGGCCTGTATGAATAGATGGGGGGGCAGGATGGATATCTGGGGCCCAGGCTGCAGATATTGCAGCCAGGCTAGACAATGGAAATGGGGGGCCAGGATGGGGCATATTATAAAATAAAGGGTGCCAGGCTGGGCGAGATTATTAAATAAAGAGGGACTTAATTACTTTTTGGGGGCCAGAATAAGGAACATGCTAAATTAGTTTATGGTGACAAGTGGGGAACATAATTTCTTTAGGATCCAACTAGGGATATTAATATTACTGTAATATAATTTACTTTTTAGGAAACTGTTTTCCATGGAGGGAGCAAAATGGGGATCCTGTTACTATACAGTGTGGCACTATGTTGCTTTTTTTTATCTGACATACTGTTGAAGTCAGGGAAAAAAGTGGGGAAAGTGCTCTGGAAGCAATCAGCTATTGACGACTGTGGACTGTGGGGACCTATATTCATTCCCCTTTACCAGCCTGAGAATGCTAGCCTCCAGGATGGTTGTCAAAAAATGGGGGGGACCCAAAACTGTTTTTTTAAATTATTTATTTAAATAATTAAAAAAACAGTATGGGCATCCCGTCATCAGATGTGCAGATGTTGGAGAATTATTGAGTCAGTTTGAGATTGTAGATTTGTGCAGATTGATATGTCCAACATGTTCAAATACTGATTCTAGTTCTTTTATGCTTATATGTTGATATATTATTGTCTTATCTGAAAACAATAAAAAGAGATTAAAATAAAAAAACAGTATGGGGGCCCCTATATTCTTGATAACCAGCCTTGCTAGCGCTGACAGCTGAGGGTTACAAGACCCCAGCTGTCAGTTTTTCCTGGCTGGTTATCAAATATACAGGGGAACCCACACGGGGTTTTTTAAAATTATTTATTCACAGCATGGGCGCCAGCTGATGAATACTCCCATCAGCTACCGCCTGCTCTCGCTGATATAAGCAGAAGCTGGCTTCAGCTGATGGAAGCAGGAGTCGCATCAGCCGACACCAATGACTGGAGGTAAACTTTAAACCTCCAATCACAGATGTGAGCTCACGCTGTCATTTTTTCTAGTGTGGAAACCGCTGCTGTCTGACCGGTGGTGATGATTTTACCGCTGATCAGAAACATTGTTTGCTGCACTGTCATGCACATGACAACGTGTGAAACACCCTGTGTTTGGGGGGGTCAAACCTGAGCAGTAATACAGACTTCTTGATGACGTACGTGTTCGGTGTCTGTGCCCAAATAGTAGATATTCGGTACGGACGTCGAATTTTACTGTTCAGGTTCGCACATCTGTACTGCTGATGCAAAAGTTACTCTCTTGAGGGTATACAAACATCAAACAACTCACACAATATGCCTTGATGTTTGAAAGGCTTTACTTTCAAGTAAATAAGCCATCAAACCATTACTTCACTTTGAAAACATCTAGCCTGTTCATGTTCCCTGAAAAATAGATCATTTTTACAAGGCTTAATAAAGAAAAAGCCTTTTATTAGTTTACTCAATAGGAGAAGAGCAAACCTGTTGTGAATGCCCAAAAAGCATAATTTCTCACTACTGTTTGAAAAGCCATTACTTCTTCACTTTCAGGAGTGCTAACCCCATCTGTTTCTGCTTCATAAATAAAGGGACAATTTTTGGAAGCCTTGCGAAGAAGCTTTGCTTCTTCATTTAGCAAAGTAAAAAACAAAGTATCATTCTTGAACCACCCCAGGGAAACATTTCTAATCGCGAGGTTACAAAACTAAAGATATTGGTATTGACCAGGGATACCATCGAGAAAAGCAGACAACTCATGATCAGTTATTGATTTTCAAAAAGAAGCACGATAATGGCAACCAGTTGAGATTGATAACACCCTATTTTAGAATGCTCAATTAATGGAGATGATCAATGTATTTAAGAGATTTTGGCTGATACTTCAAACTATATTGACCTAAAGAAAGTTGTTACAAAGTTTCCTTTGGTTATCCCAAAAATATAAAAAAGTTTGAAACACTTGTTCGGAGTCAATATGTATGTCTTTTACCTTGATTTCACGTTTTGATATCTAAATTCTACTCAATTGATCTAGAAAGATTGCAAGTATGGGTTTGTATGTCTTATATAGTGGTTATTTTGTTAATTTCTCTTAGATGTTCGTTCAAAGCACAATTTCTTGATTTTTTTATTCAAATGGACTCTTTATCGTGGTTGGAAGACTCGCACATTTTTAGTCAATTATTGTAACCTTATTTTTTACGTTTATATGTTCTGCTTCGCTCATTTTTTTATTTTTATGGAGCAGAACATTTCATATTTTCACTTCACATAGTTATAATCATGCATCATTCGATTTTTTCATATGTGAATTTTCATGGGTTGTATTTATTACTTTTTCATATTTTTTACATTTTTCCTAATTTTTTTAGATGTGAATAAAATTATTTACCACATCACAATTCCATGAATAGTATCAAGTTTTTTATTTAATTATTTTTCACACCTTTATATATTGTTTTTCACCTTTTTTCACATTCATTTCACAACACAGTTATTATTTTAACATTTTTCCATTTTCTTGCATTTTCATATAACAGCCAATTGATGGCAGCATATCTTCAATTTTATTTTCTCTTGTATTTCTACATAATAGCCAGATGATGGTGCTATATTTTCAATTACAATTTGAAATTTGTTTTTCCAATTTAATAATTTTCTATCATGTCTGAGCAAAATCAGATGCACTACACATTACATTTTTTGCACATCCATTGAATCTATGGACAACTCTCAACCGTAAAACTTTTACTTTCTTTTCTTTATGGTGGTTGGTTGTAGGCTACCTGTATAGTCAGGGAATCTAACATCTAGTTAGTGCTATGTGTGCCTAGATGTAAAGGCTTTGGACTTATTTTGTACACCAACAATAAAGTATTAGAAATGGTGGAACGCACTAAATAAATAAATAATAAAGTGCGTTCGCCAGTCGGGGTCCAACGTGCAGTAGGTGTTCAACCGCTGCTAGATAATGGCAGACGTGCTATGTGGTGGTATTATTGCACGCGGGTTGCACGTCACCCGGTGTGCGCTGGGCGTACTCTGTTAGCTTCACAGATACGCCTAAGGCATTAACATAAATGCTGGGCCTGTTAGACTCATAGGTCTCAGAGAAGTGCACGCACGGTATAAGGTCACAGGAGCTGAACCCTAGGCAGAGGGTCAGAGTCCGTCTAGAACTACTATGCGTGCGGCGTCACAACTGCGGACACCAAGAGGAGCTGCAGATTGCAGCGCGGCGACAGACACTGCCGCTAATCGACAATTCCCAGTAGCAGGTGCACTGTCGGATGCTAGCACTGTGAAGGATGCTATTGTGGCTTGTAGCTTGCTACTGGCTGGTGCAGACTCTGAAGCTAAGTCCTGTGGTTTAGTGACCACTATGTCCGCTAGGGGGCGCTGTGTGGGTGTCCCAGGACGGGCCTACAGGCATATCCATTGTGGTAATGGGTAAAGGATGCTGAATGACCGTTATGTATCCCAAGGTAGGTGGCCTTGGGATGGAAGCTTGAATATGTGTGTTGATCAGCAGAGACACTGCTGAGCTGTTGTTACACTGTGTCAGCGAGAGCTACCTACAAACCCACCTAGGGGCGGTGTTTAGAACACCTTAATAGAGTGTATGAATGCTTGTAGGACCTGTGATGAGGTCATAGCCATGTGACCCGGTAGGCGTGGCTACGGACCATATAAGGTAACCAGAGTAGGTCACAAGATAGAGCGCATGGATCTGACTGGGCCATGTGGAAGGTCCCGGCAGGCCTAGGTGGAGGAAGGTGTGCTACCTTCCTGAAGACCACATGCTGAGGCTGCTGACCCGGTGTGGCCTGTGGATATTGGCTGTATGTGAGGACAGATAAGCGTCCTGTGTTTGCTGAGGCTCCAGGTTTGAGCCTGAAATCATGGACACTTATGCTTGCTTTCGCCTGAGCTAAAGGCTATTTGGGTCGCCCTCCCAGGGCTGTGGAGTACTCGGTACTAGGCCGGTCTCTCAGAGGGGAATGTCAAAGCAGCGGTGACCCGGTCCGTGGCCCTGGGCACCCATGTAAAAGGGGATGAAGAGATGGAATAAAGTTTATGAGTGAATGATTCGTGATGCCACCTGTGGTATTCGGCAATGAAGGTGTTAAGCCAACGCTGCAGACAGATCCTCTGGGACAGATAGTGGGGTGCAGCAATGATGGGGTGGCCCTCCACAGGCAGGACTGTAGTCCCAGGGCAGAGTAGATGAAGAGGGTAAGTGTTGAGGAAGAGGGTGTAGTGTTTGGCACAGAAATGTAGCAGTGCTGGAGAGTTTGCAGGAAGAAGACAAGGACACAACAGGGTGCAGTTTCTTTACCTTTACTTTGCTTGGCAAATGCAGTCCAGGGTCCAGATTACAGATGGCACAGGAGCTGGCTAGCCTGGAAGCAACTTAGGAATCTCTCTAGGCAAATGGGTTGTGTAGTCTCCTTCCTAGCGCTTAGTTTTAGGTACTTGCAGTACTATGTTACACTGAAGTTTGACTTGCTTATTCTCTTTAGAACTCCCTCCTATGGCAGACAGCTGTAGCCTTTCTCTTCTTGGTCACACGTCGCTGTTGTACCTCCGAGTCTTATGTGGGAATAGAGCATTTACAGCTTCCTATTCTTCCGGTTTCTGTTGCAGGACCATCAGTGTCCGTACAGCCTTGGAATCCGGACTCCAGATCCTGTGCTATAGCTGGGAATGAGCCGGAACTCTCTTCTCAATCCCCCAGCTCTTCTCCTCACATCCACACACGTTGCCCTCCTCACACAAACTAACTGAATTTCCCCTTCCTGGCCCCCAAAGATCAGCTCTTCCCCCAGTTTTTGGGTTCAGAGCTCCCTCTGCTGGCCTGGAGTGGGAGCTGTGTTGTTTGTTCTGGTTAACTGCCAGATAGATCCTTTATTGCTTCCAAGCATGACATCACACTCCCTAGGAGGAAGGCAATGCCATTGTGGTGACCATACTCCTGGGGGCGCCACATATTCCTTGTGTTATGTGCTGCTTTATGGGTTATGAAGCAATAAACCATGTGAACTTTTAAAAGGAACGTGCCACCTGATTGACTCCCGTTGCACCTGAGCGAGTCGAATCCCTACAGTCCCTATACACACTCACAATATTAGAGGAAGGGGTTCATAATGAGTCATTTGCAGGTTCATGCATCCACCATCATTCACACAGTAGCAACTAGAGACTATACTAGCGCATGGTCGAGCGGCCATGCGGACCTTTTATAGCCGTGCACTTCCGGGACCTTCCAGATCTCTGAGATGGACAAATGAGATCAGGAGAAGGACCTGAGCATGTGACTCCCGATCTCCAATGGGAGATCATCTCATGAGCATGCCCAGTAGCGCAACGAGAGGACTTAGCCTCTTGAGCGTTTTGCTGCAAAGCAGCCTGCATTGCTATTGCTGGCCCAAAGGTTTGCTGGGCAGAGCGTCTGGGACGCTGAGACTGCTGAGCAATCTCCTCTGCGGTCGATAGACAATGAGAAACCGCAGAATGTGAAGCTCTGGATTCCTGCTGAGCCACTGCAGGAACTCGACACCTAACATAAAGAGAATCCCTGTTTGACCCAATTTGTGTCACTTTCTCAGACCTCGCTTGATCGTGTTTTGAATAGAGATGAGCGACTTTGCCTTTTTTCGGGTCGAGTCGAGTTTCATGAAACCCGACTTTCGTAAAAGTCGGGTCGAATGCAATCGGCCGATTATCGTGAAAAGTTGAAGGTTGAAGGCCGACTGAAACACGAAAACCAATGCAAGTCAATGGGGAAGAAAAGTTGGCAGTGAGTGGAGGACAGGAAACACACCTAGTTTACAGTGCCCATTTTAATGCCAAAAACATCAATTCTTATTACTTAAGCTTGTCAACCTTAATTTACATTATAATAATAGTTAGGCATTGAAAACTGGGGGTTATTTGGCTAAAGTTGTGGGGGGGGTAGGGCTGGCTCCAGATTTTCGTGGGCCCAGGGCCAAAGAGTGTCAATGGGCTCCTTTAACACATGCCACAATTCATGATCCTCTGATATGGCAGAGAAATAGCGGTATAGTACAATGAAAAATACTTCACTTCTTACATCACATGACTGATATCCATTTTAAATTCTCCAATAGCTCCAAAAACGGACAGTATATTACTCCATACAGTATTATGGCCACCGCACAGTGCGCTATACAGAGTAATGAGGCCCATATATTTCTCCATACAAAATCATTGGTCCCATATAATGTTCGATACAGTATATGATGAGCTCCACATAATGCTACAGTATATGTTGGTCCCATGGATGAAGCTCCACTGTCTTATGGGCCCAAATAATGCTCCATATATAATGGGCCCCATTTCTAATGCTCCAGTGTATAATGGGCCCTGTAAATGCTGCTCCAGTGTCTGATGTCCAACTTTGGAATGGTCCAGTGTATGGTGGGCCCCACATATCATTCTCCAGAGTATAGTGCTCCCCAAAAATTGCTCCCAACCTTTAAAACAATTAAATAAGTCTCCTCGCTAGGGAATCCTTGTACTAGTCTGGACTCCTCGTCGTCCCCATCTTCCATCTCTCTGCACTTGGACTGTTTAGGCAGAGGGCGTACAGACATGATGTCATCGCACTCTCTCACCAGAATGTCACTGTTAGGAAACGCAGAAGATGTCACGGCGGTGGAGCAGGGAGAGGTAAGTATTTCAACTTTGCAAGTGCTGTGATCCTGAGCAAGCAGGGGGCGCCCACTCATTGGCAACAGCACTGACACAGGGCCCCTCATAGTACGGCAGTGTGTCTGACGGTGGGTGGGCCCTTTTTGCGTACTATGAGGGGCCCTGTGCCAGTGCCGTTGCCCATGAGTATGCCCCCTCCCACCTGCTCAAGGAACCTGCACTTTCATCTGCACCTTCCTCTTTGTCAACGTGTAAGGTGGTATAGTATGCGGGAAGGGGAACCTGAGTTTCATCAAGGTCAGATTCTGGCTGTGTAGCGTGTGAGAGGAATGTAGGGGTCTGGGTCAATGTACCAGCAGAATCATCTAGCAGTGGCTGGGCATCAGTGCACTTGTGGCGCCCCCGGGTGTACGGTCGCCACAGTGACATTACCTTCCTCCTAGGGAGTGTGATGTCATGCTTGGGAGCAACGAAGGATCTCTCTAGCAGTTAAACCAACACACAACACAGTTCCCACTCCAGGCCAGCAGGGAGAGCTCTGAACGTGACTGCCGAGGAGCTGCTCTCTGTGGTCGGGAGGAGGGAAGTTAGGGCAGTCTGTGAAGGGAAGGGGAAGTGTGTGGATGTGAGAAGGGGATCTGGAGGATGAGCAGAGTTAAGGCTCACTCCTAGCTGGAGCGCATGGTCCGGATTCCGGTCTCCAAGTTTGTAGGGACACTGACGGTCCTACAGCAGAAACCGGAGGAAGTAGCAGCTGTAAATGCTCTGTTCCCAACTAAGGCTTGAAGGCCCCAGCAGTGACTTGTGTGAGCCAGAAGGAAAAGGCTACGTCTGCCTGCCATACGAGAAAGTTTCAAAAGAGAGTCAACAGGGGGAACTTCAGTGAACTCAGTACTGCGAGTACCTCAGATAAGCGCTAGAACGGAGGCCACACTACCTATCTGCAGAGAGAGAATTCCTAATTTGCTTCCAGGCTGACCAACTCCTTCTCCATCTGTACTCTGGGTCCTGTATGGCACCTACCAAGTACAGGTAAAGGAACTGCACGACTGTGTCTGTCATCTTTCTCCTGCGCCTGGCGCATGGATCTGCTACATCCTGCACTGCACACCATCTACCAACTCTTTCATCTGCCCTGTGACTTCGGCCCTACCTGTGCTTCTACATCTTAGCTGCACAACATCTGTCCCAGAGAAGTGACACTGCAGCGCTGGTCAATCTGATCAGAAACCACAGGTGGCGTCACATATCATTCACCTATAAACGTTATTCACCCCTTTGCATGGACGCCCAGGGCCACGGACCGGGTCACCACCACCGTGACACATTCCTCTGAGACAGCGGCCCGGTACTGTTTAACCCCACTGCCCTGGCTGGCCACCCACACTCCATGTCAGATTCATCTTGGACTGGGGAATTCACGATTTGCCTTGATAACCCAGGCATGGTATGTGAGAATGAGCTACATGGACTAATGTGAAGTGTGGCCTGCTGCATCATTCACTTTTGTTGGGGGTGAAGGACACAAGGAAAGGGGTTCTTCCTGACCAGGAGCCAGCACTTGACGACTCAGTGCTTGCATTTTTTTAAACTTCAGAAGAGGAGGGCATATTAGCTGGAGTCTGTTTCGGCAATGTAAGCCAAAACCAGTTCCTGATGCTCCGGCTTTAAAAGCGGTTAACCTACTCCCAGAAAAGGTAGCCTTCCAGGCGTTCCGGAGCCAGACCATGACGCAGGCTCAACACCTCCTGCCTTAGCTGCTATTGTGCTTTTGCCACTACCAGCAGATTCACCACCACCATCAGTACCAGCTGGCCCCCCCACGCCCATGTCCGCGGCCTCTTCCACCATACTTCCAAATTTTGGAGAAAATGTACCCAAAATAACATCAGATATATGGTACTGTATCAGAAGCGTACAGCTCTATACAGTCAAAGGATAATTGTCAATCTCCTTATATATTTCATGAGTCACAAAGAGACACTCACAGGCTCAGTATGGATTAGACAAGAATATAAAAAGTAGAAAAAGGGTACAGTATCATCAGATAGCAGGTATATATAGTATAGTTTAGACATTCTAAATCTCCGTATATATTTCAGGAGGCAGACACAGACGCTCTCAGGCTCAGTATGGATTACAACACAATATAAAAAGCCGCAAAATGGTAATGGATCTGAAGCGTACAGCTGTATACAGTGTAGGGGACATTGTCAATCTCAGTATTTATTTCCACAGTCAGAAACAAACTCTCACTTGGTCAGTTTGTATTAGACCAGAATATAAAAAGCAGTAAATGGGTAATGTATCACAAGCGTAGAGCTGTATACACTAGTGTTGGGGTAATTTTTAAATGTACATATAAATTGCAGGGGTAACCCACATACTCTCACACACTCAGGATGGATCACACCACAATATAAAAAGAAGATCCACAAGAAAAAATCACACATGTGGGCCAATGTTCCAGGTGTCAATGATACACTTAGAGTGGTGGGTGGAGGAGGACTTCCTGGTAGAAAGGGTACAGTATCACCAGATACCAGGTATATATTGTCATGATCCATGCTGGATCAGGACTGATAAAAAGCACAGGTAGCCTATTTTTTCTTAAGCTGTGCTTAAGTTTGGTTTTTGCCCCCCGGTGGCCATTAGGATTATTGCACTGTGGTGTCGTCTGTTCTAGTTTGCCCCCCGGTGGTGGTGAGCGTCATTGCACTCTGCTTTCTTTAGTTAAGAGCACATGATTATCATTCAGGTGTGATTGCTCTGGCTCTGCTATAAAAAGTCACAGGTGTTGCAATCAGTGTTGGTGATAGTGTTCATTTCAACCATCCTTGGTGGAGGAAGGAGCTGGAGAGCGGTCCTTGCTGCACTGTCTTAGCCCTGGTGTGGAAGGAGTCATAGGGGATTTCCTTGAGGCTCTGACAGCTTGGTGGCAGCGATTCAGGAGGAGAGCTGCATTCTGGTGGTGGACTCTGTTGCCAGGAGCAAGTGCAACAGAGTAAAGCTAAGTGGTGATTCCCTGTTTGTGTTTTCCATAGTGTGTATTAGTACAGCGGTGGAGCCAATACCTGTGCCACCCTGCTCCCTAGCAAGGGATAGGGGTAGCATGTGCTAGGGCGACAGGTTCCTGATCGGCGCCCAGTGCGGAACCGGAATAAGGAACATTAGGAGCGTTAGGGACACTGACTCAGGGGAGTGCAGGAGGTCTCCACGTCCCCTTTCCCTATCGCAGGGCCCACCGTTGTAATTGTTTCCCCTTTCCAGTGTCTTGTTGTTTTAGTTACCGGCCTGCAGGCTTTGTCACACAGGACAGTATCACGTGCCACGTCTTGTTGTTTTAGCTACCGGCCTGCGGGTCGCGTCACACAGGACGGGTCATCGTGACATATATAGCATAGTTTAAACATTAAAAATTGACGTCTTTATATCAGGAGTAGTGTTGAGCCACCCCGCTAGTGTTCGAGTTCGGTTCGGTTTGTTGAACAGGAGGCATGTTTGTCGAATGTTCGTCGAACGTTCGACGAACACTGTCAAACCCCATTGAAAACAATGGCAGGCAAACACAAACACATACAAACACATAGAAAACAATTACAAAACACCTTAAAAAGGTGTCCCAAAGCAGACAAAATGCTCAGAAGACACAAATAACATATGGAAAAGGGCAACTACATATAGAAAAGAGGCAGAGGAGTAAAAGGAGGAGGAGGAAACACAGATATACAGTGGGGAAAAAAAGTATTTAGTCAGTCAGCAATAGTGCAAGTTCCACCACTTAAAAAGATGAGAGGCGTCTGTAATTTACATCATAGGTAGACCTCAACTATGGGAGACAAACTGAGAAAAAAAAATCCAGAAAATCACATTGTCTGTTTTTTTTTTCATTATATTTGCATATTATGGTGGAAAATAAGTATTTGGTCAGAAACAAAATTTCATCTCAATACTTTGTGATATATCCTTTGTTGGCAATGACAGAGGTCAAACGTTTTCTGTAAGTCTTCACAAGGTTGCCACACACTGTTGTTGGTATGTTGGCCCATTCCTCCATGCAGATCTCCTCTAGAGCAGTGATGTTTTTGGCTTTTCGCTTGGCAACACAGACTTTCAACTCCCTCCAAAGGTTTTCTATAGGGTTGAGATCTGGAGACTGGCTAGGCCACTCCAGGACCTTGAAATGCTTCTTACGAAGCCACTCCTTCGTTGCCCTGGCGGTGTGCTTTGGATCATTGTCATGTTGAAAGACCCAGCCACGTTTCATCTTCAATGCCCTTGCTGATGGAAGGAGGTTTGCACTCAAAATCTCACGATACATGGCCCCATTCATTCTTTCATGTACCCGGATCAGTCGTCCTGGCCCCTTTGCAGAGAAACAGCCCCAAAGCATGATGTTTCCACCACCATGCTTTACAGTAGGTATGGTGTTTGATGGATGCAACTCAGTATTCTTTTTCCTCCAAACACGACAAGTTGTGTTTCTACCAAACAGTTCCAGTTTGGCTTCATCAGACCATAGGACATTCTCCCAAAACTCCTCTGGATCATCCAAATGCTCTCTAGCAAACTTCAGACGGGCCCGGACATGTACAGGCTTAAGCAGTGGGACACGTCTGGCACTGCAGGATCTGAGTCCATGGTGGCGTAGTGTGTTACTTATGGTAGGCCTTGTTACATTGGTCCCAGCTCTCTGCAGTTCATTGTATGGTCTTGTATGTCTTCCATTTTCTAATTATTGCTCCCACAGTTGATTTCTTCACTCCAAGCTGGTTGGCTATTGCAGATTCAGTCTTCCCAGCCTGGTGCAGGGCTACAATTTTGTTTCTGGTGTCCTTTGACAGCTCTTTGGTCTTCACCATAGTGGAGTTTGGAGTCAGACTGTTTGAGGGTGTGCACAGGTGTCTTTTTATACTGATAACAAGTTTAAACAGGTGCCATTACTACAGGTAATGAGTGGAGGAAAGAGG
This sequence comes from Dendrobates tinctorius, assembly GCF_039654945.1. NCBI lineage: Eukaryota > Metazoa > Chordata > Amphibia > Anura > Dendrobatidae > Dendrobates > Dendrobates tinctorius. Next base: position 17,857,659 of record NW_027361711.1, on the reverse strand, counting down.
AGACTCTTAAAGAAGAAGTTACAGGTCTGTGAGAGCCAGAAATCTTGATTGCTTGTTTCTGACCAAATACTTATTTTCCACCATAATATGCAAATAAAAGGGAAAAAAAACAGACAATGTGATTTTCTGGATTTTTTTTTCTCAGTTTGTCTCCCATAGTTGAGGTCTACCTATGATGTAAATTACAGACGCCTCTCATCTTTTTAAGTGGTGGAACATGCACTATTGCTGACTGACTAAATACTTTTTTTCCCCACTGTAGGTATGTCATGCCCTTATAAAGTCAAGAAAGGCTGGAATAAAAATCTAAAATAAAAAAAATCTAAAATTCTATCATTGAAGACGATCATATACCGTCGGACTTCCCACCATAAATTATGCCAACTGCCGATCGGGCGGCGTTATTCCCACGACCCTCCGAACAGCGTCCATGAAGGCAAAGTGTTTGGTTTCCGGGGGCAGTATGGTTGCAAAGCTGAACCTTAAAGGAATGTCCAGAAGGGCACAACCAGGAGTGGAGCCTGCTGTTTAATTCGACTCCACACGGGCTACCTCAACCATGCCTGCCACGGAAAGGTTGGACAGATTGCAAGCTTTGTCGATTCTGTGGGTGGTGGTGCATGGCCGTTTTTAGTTGTGCTAGCGATTTGTCAGCTTCATTCCGTTAACAAACGAGACTCCGGCATGCCCCCGCGGTCCGCGTCCAGCTTACTAGAGGGACACGTGAGGCTCTGGCACGCGAGATCAAGCAATAACAGGTCTGTCATGCCGTTACATGTCCGGGGCTGCATGCGCGCTACACTGAAAGGACCAGCATGTGTCGCTTACAGGTGCGGATAACCCGCTGAACCCCGTTAGTGATGGGGATCTGGGATTCCAATTCTTTCCCGCCAATGAGGATTTCCCAGTAAGTGCAGGTCAACCGGAATTCCGTAATTAGGCCTAACTGGCATTCCAGAAAGAATGTGAAAAAATTAAGTGTCCAAACCACAGGTGCTGTAGCTTACTTAATAGCTGGGCTCCTCTGCTAAGTAGCACGCAGTTCTTACATAAACAGGCGGCATAGCTTGGTTCACGGGTGGGCAACTCTACTGAGTAGCAGACAGTGCTTACATAAACAGGCGACATAGCTAGGTTCACGGGTGGACTCCTCTGCTGAGTAGCAGACACAGTTACTAGGCCCAAAGTATTAACTGGGCTAAATGCAGTCAAAAAATGGTTCTTTCATAAACAGGCGGCATAGCTAGATTCACGGGTGGGCTCCTCTGCTGAGTAGCAGACAGTGCTACAAGGCCCAAAAGGATTTTCTGGACAAGATGCGGTAAAAAATTATTAGAAACACACAAAGTGTAGCTCCTTCACAGGTGTACTACACCGCTGGCTACCAGACACCGCTACTATGTCATGAAACTGTCTATTAACATTGAAAACCATTATTAATGTGAAAATAAAGTTACGCTTTTGGTGAACGAACCGTTCTCGAACGGAACCTTGAACAGCCAAATTTTAAGCAAAGTGTTCGAGTTCGACGAACGGCTCGAACACCGCCCAAAACAGCTCGAATTTGAACTTGGCGAACAGGTCGACTCGAACACCGCTCATGTTTAATCAGGAGGCAGATTCAGATGGTCTCAGGCCCAGTATGGATTCGACAAGATTGTAGAAAGTTGAGAAAGGTTACAGTATCACCGGATAACAGGTATATATGTAGCATAGTTTACACATTAAAAATCTATGTCTATATATCAGGAGGCAGACTCAGACGGTCTCAGGCCCAGTATGGATTCTACAAGTGTGAAGAAAGTTGAGAAAGGGTACAGTATCACCGGATAACAGGTATATATAGCATAGTTTATACATTAAAAATCTATGTCTATATATCATGAGGCAGACTCAGACGGTCTCAGGCCCAGTATGGATTCGACAAGATTGTAGAAAGTTGAGAAAGGGTACAGTATCACTGGATACCAGGTATATACACTGTGTTCCAAATTATTATGCACAAAGAGTTTAGGAGTGATAAGGTTAGAATTTTTTTGCTTGTCATTTAAACTTATTGATGGTGATGTGTGTCAGGGCTCTTTATATCACTGAAAGCAATTGCAGATACCTGTGCAAATTAGTTTGGCAGGTGTGTCCAAATAAAGGCAAGACTACTTAAGAAGGCTGTTCCACATTACTAAGCAGCCTACATTATTTTGCCAAAATGGGAAAGAAAAAGGATGTGTCGGCTCCTGAGAAGCAACAAATTGTGGAGTATTGAGGTCAAGGCATGACTACAATCAACATTGCCAAGACACTTCATCGTGATCATCGCACAATCAAGAAGTATGTAGCTGATTCCCAGCACACACGTGTGCGTGCTGATAAGGAAAAATTGAGGACTCTTTACAACAGGCAATTGCGTCAGGTTAAAAGAGCAGCTGCAAAAATGCCTTGTCATAGCCGCAGACAAGTTTTTGAAGCTGCTGGTGCCTCCAACGTCCCCCAAACAACAAGATGCAGGGTCCTTCAGAGGTTTGCAGCTGTGCGTAAGCCATCCTGTCGACCACCTCTATCCCCTGCACACAAGCAGAAACGGCTCCAGTGGGCCAAACGAGACATGAAGACTGACTTCCAAACTGTTTTGTTCACCGATGAGTTCTGTGCAACACTCGATGGTCCAGATGGATGGAGTGGAGGATGGCTGGTTGATGGACACCCCATGAAAACACGGCTAAGGCGCCAACAAGGAGGAGGTGGAGTAATGTTTTGGGCTGGAATCATGGGGAGAGAGATTGTCGGCCCCTTTAGGATCCCTGAAGGGGTAAAGATGAACTCCATAATCTATGTGGAGTTTCTAAAACAGCACTTCCTGCCATGGTTCAAGAGGAAGAACCGTGCTTTCCGCCGCAAGATCATTTTCATGCATGATAATGCACCGTCTCATGCTGCAAATAACACATCTGCATCTCTGGCTGCTATGGGCATAAAAGAGGACAAACTTATGGTGTGGCCACCATCTTCCCCTGACCTCAACCCCACTGAGAACCTCTGGAGCATCATCAAAAGGAGTGTCTATGATGGTGGGAGGCAGTTCACATCTAAGCAACAGCTCTGGGAGGGTATTCTGTCCACATGCAAAACAATCGAAGCACAAACCATCCAAAAACTGACAAATTCAATGGACGAGAGAGTTCAGAAGCTTCTTTCGAACAAGGGGTCCTATGTGCAAATGTAACATCACCTAGAATAAAGTTTTGACTTGAAAACTGTTTGATTTCATTTTGTAATAAGCTGATAATGCTTATAATTTCACAATTGACCATTTTTGTTCAAAATAAAAATAAAAAGGTTGAAAACTCTGCTGTGCATAATAATTTGGAACATGCATTTTGAGTGTTTCTTATTTTTAAAAATATACTGTTTTCATAGGCAGTTTGTTCAAAAACATTGAATTATACTAGAATATTAGGTGACTGGAAAATAACAATGACTGCGATTCATATAGGTAATGTAGAGAAAATATGAAGAAATATGTTTTGCATAATAATTTGGAACACAGTGTATAGCATAGTTTGAACATTAAAAATCTCCGTGTATATTTCCGGAGTCCGACAAAGACACTCACAGCCTCAGTATGGATTAGACAAGAATCTAAAAAGTAGAAAAAGGGTAATGTATTCAAAACGTACACCAGTATACACTGTTGGGGTATTTTTCAATCTTCACATATATTTCAGTCTCAGTAAGACAGTCCAGACTCTCCGCAAGAGGAAGCGAGATGGATACAAGTACAGACGGAAAGTCGAGTGATTGCCGAAATTTTGGAATTACTAATCACGGGAAAAACTCCCGGGAGAATTCTCAGAGGCGATGATGGCCCTCAATTACTTTGTCTGTGGAGACAGCGAAAACAGTTCTTTGTGAAGAAAGGGTTGCTGTATCGCTGTACCGTGGATCCCTTCACCGTTACTCATCTCCATCAAATTGTGATCACAGGGAGAGATGTAGACATGGTCCTCACTGCCTATCATGATCTGTCAGGTAACTTTGGAGTGCAAAAGAGAGAATCCACAGGCCATAGGCGATTCTATTGGATTGGCATGAGAGGACACATTTAAAAATGTGGGCAGGAATGTCACACGTCTGTGAGTATGAAAACCGTGAAAGCTGATGATAAACCACCACTGCATCTCATTGTGAGTTGACGTCCATAACAAATGGAAGCCATTGATCATCTGAAGATAGAGCCCAGCAGGACAGGGCATAGCTACGTGTTAACTATCATCTATCAGTTCACCAAATTTGTATGGGCAGTCCCAGTGAAGGATTTAACAGCCCAGACTACACAGCGGTGGAGCAGGGAGAGGTAAGTCTTGCAAGTGCTGGGGCCCTGAGCAAGCATGGGGGGCCCACTTGTGGGCCACGGTACTGGCACAGGGCCCCTCATAGTACACCGGTGTGTCTGACGGCTGGTGTGCACCCCCACCATCAGAGACACTTGAATGTACTATGAGGGACCCTGTGCCAGTGCCGTCGCCCAAGAGTGGGCCCACCCACCTGTCCAGGGCAATGGCACTCGCATGGGTTGGTGCACCAGGTGGTGACCCTGGCCCTGGGGGGAGGCAGCCCAGTTAGGGAGGTTGAAAAAATGGCATATGTTGATGTTGGACATTCAGCAGCTGCAAATGAGGAATTGGAGAAGTCCAAGGAAGAGGAGGACAAAAGCAAGCCATTTTTCTGGCAACCTACATGTCAGCAGGGGAAGGTGGGACAAAATCCTTTGAAACCCATGCATGGTTCATTTTAATGAAGGTTAGATCATCAACATTTTGTGTCGACAGATGAGTCCTTTTTTCTGTCAGCATTGATCCAGCAGCACTGAAGACTCTTTCGGATAGCACACTAGCAGCAGGGCAAGCGAGCTCCTGGAAGGCATATTGTGCCAATTCAGGCTAGGTGTCCAGTTTACAGGCCCAATAGTCAAAGGGGAATGACCTGTGAGGGAGGACATCGATATGGGAGGAGAAGTAGTTTGTAACCATAGTTGACAACTGCTGTCTCCCGTCACTTTCAATCGATGCAATATTACCAGTCGTGTGAGCGGTACTTGAAAAATCAGTCCACAACATGGTCATGAAACCCCTGTGTCCAACGCCACTTCGGCTGTGTGCACCATGAACACCTCTTCCATGTTGCCCCCTTTGGCTCGTGGGAGAACCATCACCACCGCTGTGTGCTGGGAATGCCTCAAGCAAACGGTTTACCAGAGTTGCTTGTTTGTTAGCCAATATTAGCTCTAGGTTCTCCTGTGGCATGATGTTTTGGAATTTGCCTTTATAGCGTGGATCCAGGATGCTGGCCAACCAGTAGTTGTCATCGTTCATCATTTTGGCAATGCGGGGGTCCCTTTTTAGGATCTGCAAGGCATAATCACACGTGGGCCAATGTTCCAGGTGTCAATGATGTACTGCGAGTGCTGGGTGGAGGAGCACTTTCTGGCAAATCAACATCCCTCCAGTCATGCACAAACCCTGTACCTGACCTTGCCACGCCAACATTTTCTCTTGCCCCTGAGAAGCATCCTCCTCCCCTAAATAATCATCCCCATCATCCTCCTCCTCTTCCTCTTCTTCCTCCACCTCGTCCAGGAGAGTTCCCGGAGCAGAAAATGGCTGACTGTCATCAAGGATTCCCTCCTCCTCTTCCTCCTCGGCTGCAGACGCCTGCTCCTTAATGTGTGTCAAAGTTGGCATGAGCAGACGCATAAGTGGGATGCTCATGCTTATGATGGCGTCGTTCTGTGCTTACCAGCCGTGTGCATTCCTCAAAACATTGAAGTACTTTACAGAGGTCTTTCAGCTTCGACCACTGCACACCAGACAACTCCATGTCTGCCCTCAAATTGCCTGCCCATGTATCCTCCCACAAATGCATTACAGCCTGGCTCTGTTCGCACAGCCTCTGAACCATGTGCAGGGTGTAGTTCCACCTTGTTGCAATGACGATAACTAGGTGGTGCTTGGGAAGGTGGAGCAATTGCTGCAGCTTCTGCATACGACTGGAGTGTACGGGCGACCGGTGGATGTGCGAGCACAGTCTTCGCACCTTATGGAGCAGGGCTGTTAACTCCGGATAATTATTGAGGAAGCACTGCACCACCAGGTTCAAGGTGTGAGCCAGGCAAGGTATGTGTCTGAGTTTTGAAAGGGCTATGGCTGCCACAAAATTCCGGCCGTTATCACTAACTACCTTGCCTGCCTCAAGATGTAGACTGCCCAGCCATGACTCAGTTTGTCGCTGCAAGTAGTTGGCCAGTACCTCTGCGGTGTGTCTGTTGTCGTCCAAACACATCATCTTCAACACAGCCTGCTGACACTTACCACTAGCTGTTCGATAGTGGGACACCTCGTGTGCAACACTGGCAGCTGCGGATGGAGTGCTCGTGCAACTGCGCTCTGTGGATGAGCTTTCGCTTCTGGAGGAGGAGGAGGGTCGAACGCCTACAGCCAACTGTTTTCTATACCGTGGGCTAGGCAGCACTGTCCCACCGCCGCTGTCCCCTGTGGACCCTGCATCCACCACATTAACCCAGTGCGCAGTGATGGACACGTAACGGCCCTGGCCATGCCTACTGGACCATGCATCTGTTGTGAGGTGCACCTTTCCACTCACTGATTGCTTGAGTGCATGGACAATGTGGTCTCTCACATGCAGGTGGAGGGCTGGGATGGCTTTTTGAGAAAAGAAGTGCCGACTGAGTAGATCATAGCGTGGTACTGCGTAGGCCATGAGCTCGCGGAAAGCTTCGCTTTCAACCAAACGGTTGGGCATCATCTCTAACGAGATTAGTTTGGCAATGTGGGCGTTCAAACACAGTGTACGCGGATGAGAGGATGAGTACTTTCTTGTCCTACTCAGAGTCTCTGGTAGGGTGAGCTGGACTTGAGAACTGCATATGGTGGAACTAGCGGTGGACATTGCGGACTGAGTGAGGGTTGGTGATGGTGATGGTGTTGGTGGTCTTGCTGATGGCCTAGATTCAGTCTTTCGTAGCAATAACATTATGATTCCCTGACTGCTCTGGCCTTGCGACGACACCTCAACATTTGCTGCTGGTGGTGTGCTAACCGGTGGGCTTACAGTGGGGGAAGCAATGTAGCGTTGCTGACTACCTTCATTCGGAGCAGGTGCACATGTGGTACGTGAGGTTTGGTAGTCCATCCACATTTGTAAGTGCATGGTGGTTAAATGTCTAAGCATGCAATTGGTATTCAAATTTCTCAGATTTTTCCCTCGGCTAAAGGTCTTTGCACACTTCTTACAGATAAACTTTGCCTGATCATTAGGATTTTGCTCAAAAAAGTGCCACACTGCACTCTTCCTACTATGAAAGAATGGAAGACATTTTGAGGCCTTGCACGCTGTGCTAATTTGACCATCTGGCCAAGCTGTCCTGCAACGCTTTTGGTTTTTGCAAACCGATTTTGGACTGCTACGAGCCTGCCAGATAACAGCTGTTGCGATGTCGATGCCTGCAGCGGATCCTCCTCCTCCTCTTCTGAGCTATTGGCAGCAGCACCCTCTTCCCCCAATGGATGCCAATCTGGGTCAACAACTGGGTCATCCATCACCTCCTCTTCAATTTCATGTGCACTTTCCTCTGTGTCACCGTGTAAGGTGGTATAGTATGCGAGAAGGGGTACCTGAGTTTCATCAGGGTCAGATTCTGGCTCAGTACACTGCGAGGACAATGTAGTGCACTGAGTTGAATGTACCAGCAGAAAAATCTAGCAGTGGCTGAGCATCAGTGCACTCCATGTCAGATTCATCTTGGACTGGGGAATTCACGATTTGACTTGATAACCCAGGCATGGTATGTGAAAAGAGCTCCATGGAGTAATCTGTAGTGTGGCCTGCCGCATCCTTCACTTTTGGTAGGGGTGAAGGACACAAGGAAAGGTGTTGTTCCTGACCAGGAGCCTCCACTGACGACTCAGTGCTTTTATTTTTTGAAACTTCAGAAGAGGAGGCGATAGAGCTGGAGGCTGTGACAACAATGTAAGCCAAAACTTGTTCCTGAAGCTCCGGCTTTAAAAGCGGTTTACCTACTCCCAGAAAAGGGAGCCTTCGAGGCCTTGTGGAGCCAGACGATGACGCAGGCTCAACACCTCCTGCCTTATGTGCTATTGTGCTTTTGCCACTACCAGCAGATGCACCACCACCACCATCAGTACCAGCTGGCAACCCCCGCCCACTTCCATGGCCTCTTTCACCATACGTCCTCATTTTTGGAAACAAGTACCCAAAATACCACTAGTTATATGGTACTGTAAAACAAGGTGCAAGGTGTATATAGTATTGGGGAGAATTGGAAGTTCCCTAGAGATTTTAGGATGCTGAACTATTATCTCAGGCCCACTATAGATTACACCTCAATTTAACAGGCTGAAATAGGCAGGTGTATGACCAGGTACAAGGTGTATATAGTATTGGGGAGAATTGGAAGCTCCCTAGAGATTTTGGGAGGCTGAACTATTATCTCAGGCCCACTATAGATTACACATCAATTTAACATGCTGAAATAGGCAGGTGTATGACTGGTACAAGTCGTATATAGTATTGGGGAGAATTGGAAGCTCTCTAGAGATTTTAGGAGGCTGACCTATTATCTCAAGCCCACTATAGATTACACCTCAATTTAACAGGCTGAAATAGGCAGGTGTATGACCAGGTACAAGGTGTATATAATATTGGGGAGAATTGGAAGCTCCCTAGAGATTTTAGGAGGCTGACAATGATGCTCTCAGTCCAATTAGGCAGCAGGCAGCCTAATAAGTAGGACTGCTGCACACAAAAGTGTGGAAAAATGAACGCTTGGTAACTGTGCAGAAAAGAGGAAGAAAAGTATTTTTGCTTTTAAAAAAGCAGATTGCACAGCAGTGTGCAAACAGCAATGCAGCTATCAGGGAGCCTTATAAGGCAGCCTAATAACCAACAGAGCTGATGCACAAAAATATAGCCTCCCCTGTCACTGCACAAACTGTTGTGTTGTACAGTGGAAATCGCTAACAGCAGATGCAGTTTTTTTGTTCTTCTTCCCAGCCTAACGCTCTCCCTTATTCAGAATTAGCAGCTGCAACCTCTCCCTAATGCTAAGATCGGCAGAAGTAAGATGGCGGTCGGCGTGCACGCCCTTTTATAGCCCCTGTGACGCCGCACAAAGCAAGCCAATCACTTGCATGCCCTTCTCAAAGATGGTGGTGACCGATGCCTATGTCATCGCGTTGTTTCACCATTGGCTGAAAAAGGGCACTGGAAGCATCATTTGAAACGCGACTTTGGCGCTCTGGTCGCCAACCTCGTGGCCGACCTCACGCTATGGTCGGGTTTCGTTTCATGAAACCCGACTTCAGTGAAAGTCGGCGACTTATGAATTTGACCGACCCGTTTCGCTCAACTCTAGTTTTGAAACTAATCTTCTACAATATACAGTACGTTACTTACACAAGTAGTCAACTCCTCTGCCCCAAGTCTGTAATAGCATGTATAGATGATGAATGAATGGGCCCGAGAATGCATTAAAGATTTTCCCATTACAGGTCAACCCCTTGCTCCAGGAAGGTGAAAAATAAAAAAAAGATACTTACCAGAGCTGTACCTCCATAGTCAGTGCTGCATCCAATGCCGGTCTACGGTCATCAAAATTCAAGAGTGGACAACATTTTTTTTAAGATAAATATATTTGTAATATTGACTGTTGGTATATAGTGCCATTATAAAGGGTCTTACATTTTTTAATTACATTTTTTCAATATTTAAATAATCAGATATTCTGTTTTTCAATAAGCAATATAAAGGAGAATCAAAAAGAGTAAAGGTTTAGTCTGAATAAACACTGAGCCTTTGGCGTTAAATCAGGATTAGCTGAGTTTATAAGCATTCTTTTTTCCCCTATATTTCTTCTCTAGTACAGCCCTGACTGAATGCAGGTCAAGTCCAGCTTCATCTGCCTGAATCTGGTTGTGTATCACCTCCTTATTCCTTTAGTCATACATTATTGTTAGGTCTTATCACTACACTAAACAGTTTGTGTGTACTCTGCAGCCATTTAATAAATCAGATAAAGGGATGAGGTCTAGCGTTACATAAAACCCTTGCCATCGCTGGTTTTACACTTTTGACTCTAATATAAATTCTTTGCATTCTTTTAAAAACTTATCATTTCAGTTCCATGATTCTAGAAAAAAAACAGGCATGAATGAGAAATAATCATATTTTAGTAAAATCTAATTTAATGCTGTTAAACTACACAATTCTTAGTATACAATGGTACTGAAATATCCACTCACTATTAAACAGCCAGGGTATAGAGGGTGCACCCACAACAAAGTTGTTACTCCCTTCCAATGAATCTAGTGCCAAGCGCTCTATCCTTCATTGTCTGCATAAAGGTCCCTCTGATTTTATGGCAACCTGATCTGCTCTTCTCATGTTATTCTTCATGGACATTTACCTCAGCCCAGGTAGAGGGATGTTGTCTGACAATTCAGGTAGTTGCCATTCACCGATGCTGTGGACTCGGATGCTCGTTACTCGAACCATGAAATTCCTATTGCTTGGATGCGCGTTTTGAGTAATGAGTATAATTGGCGTCAAATGGAAATCCGAGCATTTTTCCAGTAAACCCTACAAGGAGGTCAGGGAGCTCAGTGAAAATGTTGAAATGGATGGAAAAAGTGCTGAATGGAAGGAGAACAACATGGGGAAGACCCCTGAAAGCATCTCTGGCTGCCAGATCACTACTGAGAAAAATGGTGTCACACTTTTACTCCACTTTAGAACTGACAATAAAACATGCAAAATCGATAAAAAATTGCAGTTTACAGGGAAAAAAAATGTTAAGAAGCATTCTTTCCTGTATAATGACTTATATATAAGGCAAAAGTTAATAAGGTTTTTTTTAAAAAAAATAATTTAAGTAAACCAAATTGAAATTTGGTGTCCCTTCCCACTCCATGCAGGGACACCGGCTTACTCACTACTTACTCACCACTCCAGCCCCGTGCTGTAGTCTCCTGGTGTGTCCCTCCTGCTTGTTGGCGTGTGCGTGCCGCAGTTCCCGGCGGTACGCCTAGTTCGCGCGTGCGCTCTCCCCTGTTCTTAAAGGGGCAGCACATGCATATGCTAAATGCCTTCAGCTTGTTGCTTAGAGGCATTTAATATAATGTAGTGCACCTACAAGATGGCTCCCTACCAATAGCTGGGAGGCATCTTGTATAAAAGGCTTTCTCCCTTAGGGAATCGCCAAGCAATGAGTAGAATCATTAGTCAGTAAGGTGTATGAGTAAGTTGTGAGGTCCCCTGGTCCTGCTGCGGCCAGTTTCCTGAACCTATAACCCTGGTCCCAGGGAGGCCAGTCCTGTACCGTAGTACCCTGGTCCTGGTCTGGCCAGTCCTGTATACGAAGTCCCCTAGTCCCAGTGTGGTCAGTCCTATACCCTATACCCGTAGTCCCCTGATCCCAGAGCAGCTATGCTTGAACTTCGTTCTTTGGTCCTGAAGGGGCCAGAGACTGAGCCTCGTCACCTGGGCCCAGAGCATCCAGTTCCAGAATTTCGTCCCCTGGTCCTGGAGTGGCCAGTGCATGAACAGTATTACCCAGTACTCATATGGCCATTCCCTGTTCCAGTATGCTAGACCTGTGTGTCTCAACTAAGCCCTAAATCAGTGTCAATGGACTTGACCCCTGGTGTCAGCAGCTGCAGTACTGGGCTCTGCCCAGGAGTGGTTCTTGGCTGTTACCTGCAGCTCAGTCTGTCTCCACTATTAGGAGCTCCAGGGAAAACATTACACCCCTTACTGGGCAGATCTAGCCCTGTGGCACAGTGGGTCCACAAATCCAAGTGTGCCATGATTGGGCGTAACACCTTGAAGGCACCAGCTGTAGTATCTCATTCAAATATTGTGAACAAAGTGTAGTTGTGGAACTCACACACTCATAAAAGGTCTCCACACCTTGCAAAGCCTGCCAAAAATTCCAAGCAGGGTCATCCATACACCCTTCAAGGCACCAACTGTAGTATATCACTCAAATATTTTGAACAAAGTGTAGTTGTATTACTCACACACTCATAAAAGGTCTGTACTAGGTGCAAAGTCTGTCAAACATTACAAGCGGGGTCACCTATACACCATTGAAGGCACCACATATAGTGTCTCATTCAAATATTGTGAACAAAGTGTAGTTGTGGTACTCCTATACTCATAAAAGCTCTGTACACAGTGCAAAGCCTGCAGAAAATTACAAGCAGGGTCATCCATACACCCTTGAAGCCACCAACTGTAGAGCATTAAGAAAGTGTAGTTGTGTTACTCCTACACTCATTAAAGGTCTGCACACAGTGCAAAGCCTGCCAAAAATTACAAGCAGGGTCATCCCTACACCCTTCAAGGCACCAACTGTAGTATCTCATTCAAATATTTTGAGCAAAGAGTAGCTGTGGTACTCACACTCATAAAGGTTCTGCACTATGTGCAAAGCCTGTCTAACATTACAAGCAGGGTCACCCATACACCTGTCACCCATACACCCTTGAAGGCACCACCTGTAGTGTCTCATTCAAATATTATGAACAAATTGTAGTTGTGGTACTCCTACACTCATAAAAATTCTGCACACAGTGCAAAGCCTTGTGAAAATTACAAGCAGGGTCATCCATATACCCTTGAAGCCACCAACTGTAGTGCATTAAGAAAGTGTAGCTGTGGTGTTCCTACACTCATTAAAGGTCTGCACACAGTGAAAATCCGGCCAAAAATTACAAGTATGGTCATCAATACACCAACTGTAGGGTCTCATTCAAATATTGTGAACAAAGTGTAGCTGTCGTTCTCCCACACTCATAAAAAGTCTAAACACAGTGCAAAGCCTGCCAAAAATTGCAAGCAGGGTCATCCATTCACCCTTCAATACACCATCTGTAGTATCCCATTCAAATATTTTGAACAAAGCGTAGTTGTGGTACTCACACACTCATAAAAGGTCTGCACTAGGTGCAAAGCCTGTGAAACATTACAAGCAGGGTCACCCATACACCCTTTAAGGCACCACCTGTAGTGTCTCATTCAGATATTGTGAAGAAAGTGTAGATGTGGTACTCCTACATTCATTAAAGGTCTGCACACAGTGCAAAGCCTGCCAAAAATTACAAGCAGGGTCATCCATACACCCTTGTAGCCACCAACTGTAGAGCATTAAGAAAGTGTAGTTGTGTTACTCCTACACCCATTAAAGGTCTGCACACAGTGCAAAGCCTGCCAAAAATTACAAGCATGGTCATCCATCATTTTTGGAAATGTAAACACTCCTGGTTGCGTGTCCATTTGCTAGATTGGGCGTAGTGGAAGTCCTGTCATTGCCTATTATACTATTTCTACTGTGATGAAATTGATGGCACTTTGGTATTGTCTGCCAAAAATTTTTGGAAATGTGAACACTCCTTGTTCGGTGTCCATCTACTGGATTGGATGTAATGGAAGACCTGTCACAGTTCCTATTATACTATTATTTATTTCTACTCTCATGAAATTTATGCCACTTCTGTGGGGTAAGGCCCTCATTTGTTTAAATGTAAACTCTCCTGTTTGGATGTCCATCTTCTGCATTGCTTGTAGTGGAAGATCTATTAGTCCCTATTTTATTATTTCTACTCTCGTGAAATTTATGCCACTTCTGTGGTGTAAGGCCCTCATTTGTTTAAGTGTGAACACTCCTGGTTGGGTGTCCATCTGCTGGATTGGGTGTAGTGGAAATCCTCTCAGTTCCTATCATACTATTTCTAGTGTGGTGAAATTTATGGCACTTCTGTGGTGTAAGGCAATCATTTGTTTAAACGTGATCACCTTTTGGCCCCTATTATACTATCTATACTGTGGTGAAATTGATGCCACTTTGGTATTGTCGGCCAATAATTTATGGAAATGTGAACACTCCTGGTTGGGTGTCCATCTGCTGGATTGGGTGTGGTGGAAGACCTGTCAGTCACTATCATACTATTTCTACTGTTGTGAAATTGATGCCACTTTGGTATTGTCTGCCAATAATTTTTGGAAATGTGTAGACTCTTGGTTGGGTTTCCTTCATGTGTGTGTAAGGGGAAGGAACTAACTAGGCATGTCTTCTCCGTGAAGGGTCCAGAACCATCGGTGCTGTCACCTATATTGCAGGGTAGAAAGCTTGAGACTCCAGACCATACTCTGTGTTTGAGAAAAGGGGGCATGGCTAAGCGGACAGAGCTGCAGTGCGCGAGTGACCAGATAGTTTGGGCGAGAAATTCAGGCGCACGGGATGCCTGTGAGGTAAAATCAGCTGAGAGGCATCTGGGCAGAGCAGAGCCTGGGACAGCAGAGCGCTCTGACAGTAGACTGTCAACTGAGTACCGCTCAGACACCACTGTCACATCCGAAATCACTGCCCTCGCTGAGACAGCTGACACAGTCGACAACGCTGCCACAGCCGCCTCCGTTGACAGTACTGACCGTGAAAGACAAGGTCTGTGAACAGGATTTAGGCGTGTGTCAATTCAACACAGCAAACCGGGCTGCCCATTGTAAACTGTGTTTGGGCAGTGCTGAAAATCTCCGTAGTGCTGGGACACTCACCGCTGAGGATAAGGACGTATCCCTCTTCATCACCTCATCTGCTGGACCCAAGACCCGCCTCAGGAACCCGAGGATTCACCGCCATCCTCATGACCACGGGAGGACACCACCAACGTCAAAAGACACTATATCATTTACGTCAGGATTGTGACAGACCCCCACTGTGACGCAATCTATGCAGCACCAATCACAGACAGAAGTTCATCCGTGACTGGCGCCTGAATGATAAGTTATATTTTATTGTATTGTCGGCTTTACTTGTTACTGTTCCTTAAGTTATCCCCATTAGCCTTTGCTGTATTAGGGAATATTGTCCCTCCGTTTTCTCCCTGCGTGGAGTTTCTACTGTATAATAAACCCTTTTCACCCTTGGTCTGTGTACAGTCTGTTACTGCATCCTACTTGCCTGCAGTCTCCTCACACGTGTTGCATGTAGCAGTAGGCCTCCGAGACCATCAGGCCTCCACTTCTTTGGACTCAACTGCTCGTGTTACTATCCTTGAATTTTTCTGACAATGGTAGTCTGCAAAACTGATATTTGTATCTCCAACAAAATGTTAATCCACACAGCCGGGAAGCTCATTCACTGCACAAATAGCTGTGTAAGCTGGTACTGCAAATATTCGTACTATGAGAAGTGCTCCATAAACCGGGGTGCCACTCCAATGCAATTAGTCACAGCGGCTACACCAAAAAAGAAAACGGATGGCACTCACTGGTTAAAATCTTCTTTATTCCAATACTTTAAAACATCGGCATAGGGAGGATGGGAGCGGGAGTGGAAATGACGACAGCCGTTTCTCACTGCAGTAGCGCTTCTACTGGTCTCACAGGAGAGTGGGACTGGCCTCACCTCTTAACAGAGGAAGATAGCCAAACCCCTCCCCCGGTGTTTACACACATGTGCAGCAGCTACTCATGACAATTAAAATGCTTTTGAAAAACAAATGCAAAAAACACACATATACAAAAAGAGCGGCTTATTACAAAAAAATAGACATGTCCAATCTTTCATTTAAACCAGCGGATTCCTGCGCTCGAGTGTGCATAATCCATATGGCCTCTCTTTTTAACAGAAGCTTATGTAAATCTCCTCCTTGTACTGGAAGAGACACCCTTTCCAGGCCAGCAAAAGAAAGCATCTCTGGATTTCCTCCATGGACTTCCCTAACATGTTTAATTAAATGTGGAACAACCTTACCTGACCCAATCGAGCTGTAGTGCTCTTTGAACCTCACGTACAAATGGCAGACGGTCTTACCAATATAAAAAGCTTCTGTTAAAAAGATGTTTTAAAGTATTGGAATAAAGAAGATTTTAACCGGTGAGTGCCATCCGTTTTCTTTTTTGGTGTAAAACTGATATTTGTGCCACTTGAGTATGGCTCAGCATGAAAACAGGTAGAGGTGTTGAATATGGTATCAAGACTCCCAGGAATAGAGGCTTACACCGATCCTGCACCCACCTTGTCTTACTGTGACGTTCAATTAACAGTTGTAAATGCTGTCCCAGACCCCAATATCTCATGCCTGGCTGCAGTGCCACGCTATAATTTGTACTGTGGGTAAATTGAGGCTACTTTCCTGGTGTCTGTCCCTCTATTTGATGTGTTTTGGAAGCATTTGGAGCCATTACAAGGTGTTTTACATGGATCACCCTCAGGGCAGGTATGGGAATCACTCGGTACTGGGCCGGTGTCTCAAAGGGGATGTGTCGTGGTGGCAGTGACCCGGTCCGTGGCCCTGGGCGTCCATGTAAAATAGGTGGAATGAAGCTGAATAAAGTTTATAGGTAGATAGTTCGTGACGCCACCTGTGGTACTCGGCAATGAAGGTGTTAAGCCGACGCTGCGGTGCAGATCCTCTGGGACAGATGGTATATAGCAGCAAAGATGGAATAGCTCTCCACAGGTAGAGCTGTAGTCCCAGGGCAGAAGTAGAAGGTGTTGAGGTAGATTGTGTAGTGTTAGGCACAGAGATGTAGCAGTGCTGAGTGGGTTGGCGCAGGAAGGAGGCAATGACACAGCTGAGTGCAGTTACAATTCTTTTACTCACGTTTCTGGCTCAGACAGGTGCCCATTTCAGTGCCACAGCCTCAAGGTCAGGGACTCAGCCAACTCCCAGGCAGATGGAGTTAACCCTTCCAGCACTTCCTTTCGTGTGCCTGTTCTAACGTCTGCTTTCTAGCGCTAATCTGAAGTACTTGTTGTTCTGAATTACACTCAAGTTCCTCCTTCTTGATGTTACTTATAACTCCACTCGTATGACAGGCGGCTGTAGCCTGCTTCGGGGACTCCATGCAATCATGTCCCGGCTCACACACATTGCTGCTGTGTCTTCGAGTCTTAGGTGGGGATAAAGTGGTCACAACTTCTATTCCTCTGGTTTCTGCTGTAGGATCATTAGTATCACACACAGCCTTGGATAACGGCGCCTGGCCTTGGTGCATTAAACTTAGGAAAGGGCTCTGCACTAGCCCCAGTCCCCAGTCTCTCTCCTTCTCATGTTCCGTTCTTATCTATCTTCCTTCTGAACAACTGATCCTTCTTTCTTTCTCTTTCCTTGCTAACAGCTCCAGCTCACAGGGAGATGCTGCATCTACGTCCTTTCCCTCCTTCCCCCGTAGGGGAGTCTGACTGCAGAGAGGTCTTCCCCCTGCGGGGAATTCACTAGCTTCCTGTCAGCTTTCCCCTTTAGTGTTTCTAAGCTCCACCCACTACCCAGCACCCTTCATGAACCAAAGCAGCTGCCATAAAGGGTGCTCTGCTGTTCTAAGGTGTCTGTGCTGGATGTAGGTGCTGGAGTTTGGTCAGGTGTTACCATCTTACCTGGAGAGTGGGTTACTACACCTCAGGAGGCGGTGCAGTATCTCTGTGGTGACTGAACCCTCAGGAGCGCCACATACCCCCCCCCGTTAACCGCAGCACGTCCGTGGGCTGTAAACAAAGGACAATACAAGATGCTACTGGAACATACAAATTTTGCTTTTTAAATTAACAGTAGAAAACATCTTCTCTTAAGGAGAGGACTATGACTTGAACGTTGCATAACATTAATAACAGCCTATGTCCTAATACTATCTCATATTATGTCCTAAGTACTACCTAATTCTTGTCACATTGTATAGTGCTACTGGGGCAACCGCTTTCGCCTATCAGGTTCGCCACCAGATCTGGACATTCTTAGTCTCTGTAACAATACCCTTCTTTGGTACTTCCTAAAAAAGGCACTTCAACCATTTTATTCAATATTATAATTCTATCTTATACAGTAATACACATACTGTATATCAAAACATTACTATTTTACCTATAACGCATTATCAATAAAGCACTATTCTCTAAAGTGGTCACAACTTCTATTCCTCCGGTTTCTGCTGTAGGATCATTAGTATCACACACAGCCTCGGATACCAGTGCCTGGCCTTGGTGCATTAAACTTAGGAAAGGGCTCTGCACTAGCCCCAGTCCCCAGTCTCTCTCCTCCTTCACGTTCCGTTCTTATCTATCTTCCTTTTGAACAACTGATCCTTCTTTCTTTCTCTTTCCTTGCTAACAGCTCCAGCTCACAGGGAGCTGCTGCATCTATGTCCTTTCCCTCCTTCCCCATAGGGAAGTCTAACTGCAGAGAGGTCTTCTCCCTGCTTCCCCCTGCGGGGAACTCACTAACTTCCTGTCAGCTTTCCCATCTAGTGTTTCTAAGCTCCATCCACCACCCAGCACTCTTCATGAACCAAAGCAGTGGCCATAAAGGGTGCTCTGCTGTTCTAAGGTGTCTGTGCTGGATGTAGGTGCTGGAGTTTGGTCAGGTGTTACCATCTTACCTGGAGAGTGGGATACTACACCTCAGGAGGAGGTGCAGTACCTCTGTGGCGACTGAACCCTCAGGGGCGCCACTTGTATGTATTTGTTTTTGCCTCCCATTGACATGAATGGCGTTCGGCTATGTTCAGCGAATATTCGTCGATTTAATTGGTGAATATTGCAAATTCGGCGATCGTAATCCGAATCGAACATTGAAATATTCACTCATCTCTACTTAGGAACAGATTGGAAATGTGCAAGAAACTTAGACGAGAGGCTACAGAGGAGGATGTTGCAGTAGTTGAGGCAGGAGATGATGAGAACAAGCACAAACATTTTAGAAGATTTACTGTTTACGAAGGGACAAATTCTGTAAATATTTTTGAGTTGGACATAGCAGCAGATGATGGATTTGTAGCTTGAAGCGTAAGGCAGAGTCAAGGGTTACTCTCAGACACTAGATTTGTGATATCAGTGAAAGTGTGATATAATTTATAGTGAGAAATCAGGTAGGAGGTTTGAGTAAGATGAAGGAAAGATTATTATTTCAGTTTTGTCTCCATTAAGCTGTAGAACGCATTATGAGAAGATAGATATGGCTAACAAACATTTTGGGATTCTTGGTGGGAGAGAGTTGACTTCTGGGCCAGAAAGGTAGATTTGAGTATCTCCAAATTAAAGCTGTTACTCATATAACTATGGCTTGAGCTCAGGGGGAGGTGAAACTGATGCTCCCGAGGGGCAGTAGGATACTCGGTACCGAGCCCGTTAACTTCAATGGGAGATGTCACAGTGGTGGTGACCAGGTCTGTGGCCCCAGGTGGTCATGTAAAACGAGTAGAATTGAATGGGAATAAGTTTATGTAGTGATTCGGGATGCCAATTGGAGTGTTCGACTGTAGTATAGCCGGCACTGCAGATGATCCCTGGTGGAGTAGATTGTGATAGCATTGCAGATGTTTAACCCTCTCCAACCAGGGGAAAACCCCCAGAGATTGTGATGGAAGTAGAAAGCACGGAGTAATAAGGCAGGAGACAAGAACAGTCACTTTATCATTTACTGTAGTTCAGGTACAGTTCAGAGGAGATATTACAACTCTCACCAGGTTACAGTCTGCTCTGGAGAATGGGAGTTATCTTTCCCTGCTGCGACTCAGTGTAACTTCCTGCTATTCTAATCCCTTCTGGGACCAAGGCTTCCCGGAGTTTAGAACTTCCCAGTATTGCCTCTACTCACTGTGGATTTCACCTTCAGCAACTTGCAGCTTGAATCCTTTGTGAAGCAGCTCAAGTTCCCACTTGCACTATCCTTCATTGATCCTAGGTTCTTGCAGTATTTCTGAGGGAAAGCACTTTTCTGCTGGTTGTATAATCCCATGCAGTCTCTCAGCTTACCACCCTGCTCTGAAAGCATGGATGGTCTAGGGGCTGGTCCCTGATGCTTCTAGCTTTCACTCCTGGATCGAGCACATGTCTTAACATGGCCTCCAAGACGTTCTTCCACCTTCTTGTTCACACTGAGAATAACAACTTGGCCCCTCCCAGTTAGGGTGTATCTGCAAAGCTCCAAGCTTCAGACAAGTGAGGGAGTGAGGCAAATTGTGTGTGTGTTGTGGTCTCTAGCAGAGAAAGCATAACTCCCATTGCTCACAAAACACATGCAGAACAGTACATATTTAACACTTTTGTGGCGATAAAGATGCAGGGCGCCACATTCCCCCCTAGTTAAAGGTAGCACGTCCTCGGGCTACACAAGGAACATAAGCATATAACAAATGACATAACAGTTAACTTGAGTATAAGTAAACAGTCCCAGTAACTGAGTTGAGTCATGGATTGCAGCCCAAAACCACTTCTGATTGTTTGGATCATCCCTGAGTGCAGCTGCAGGGCACACAGACCATAATAGAAAATTCACTGCACTGGCTGTTTTAGATGGCTTCCTGTCATGGCACAATGAACAGATTTTTCTTCTCAAGTTTAAGAGTCTTTACAAGAGTTCTTGTAGTAGAAGAAGGCATAATAACTACTGAAATCTCAAATTAGTCCATGTGGGCACAGCTTCTTTAACCTTTTCAATAACATTACCTAAGGCAAAGTTCAATAATAGTACAACTGAAAACTAACTTATTAATCTTAGACTATTTTACAAATCATTTCTGTAGCGAGAAGGGGTTTGGCCCTGTGTGCTACGCTGTGATCTGTG
The DNA here is from genome assembly GCF_039654945.1 of Dendrobates tinctorius. Taxonomy (NCBI): domain Eukaryota; kingdom Metazoa; phylum Chordata; class Amphibia; order Anura; family Dendrobatidae; genus Dendrobates; species Dendrobates tinctorius. Next base: position 17,837,005 of record NW_027361711.1, on the reverse strand, counting down.
CAAGATAGGAATACTAGATGACTTCCTATGACTCTTTGAACCTACCATGGGTACAACAGGTTCACTGCTGACTGTGGGCAAGTTTTCTGATTCTTCCACATGCAAAGCGATAGTGGTTGGCATTAGCGACTCGTCGCTTCCAGAACAATTTGGTGTCTCTGGTAAAGACCTTTGTGGGAACACCATCACTGGAACTACCACTGCATTGTTAACTTGTAGCCAAGAACTAGGGAATTCACCTAGAACATTGTGAATCTTGGTATCAGTCTTTTCTTTTTGCGGAGGATCTTCCTTTGTCTCAACTCTTTCACGCAATTGTGCTGGACATACTTTCAGATTGTCTCTGGATATGGTAGTACACGTTTTTCCGCCGTCTTTGGAGATGGTACACACTTTGCTGTTGTCATAGCTAGATGATTGAATAGTGTAAGGCTGAGCCTCCCATTGGTCATCTAACTTGTAGTTCCTTCTCTTTTTCTTCAGCACTTGTTCACCTGTTGGTAAGGGGGTTGCCACAGCATGTCTATTAAAGTTCCTTTCCTGTTTTTGCCTAGCTTGAGCAAGACTTTCTTCTACACATTGTTGAATTTTTTGATACTGCAGTTGTCTTTCTTTATTCCAATCCGTGTCCAATTGGCTGGACATGGTTTCAGGAGTTAGGACTCCCATTTCTAGGTTGATGGGGAGTTTACCTGGACGTGCATGCATCAAGTAAACTGGGGCATATCCTGTTGCGCTGGTTGGGATATGGTTGTACATTTCAATCAAATCAGGCAATTTCTCAGGCCGTTGGTTCCTTTCTTCCAGTGGTAGGATCTGCAATAAATTGATCACCAGATGATTCAGTTTTTCTCAAAGACCATTGCCTTGTAGATGGTATGGTGTAGTGCTGATCTTTTTACATGCATAGAGGGAGCAAAATTCTTGAAAGACTTCTGCTTCGAAGGCTGGACCTCTGTCTGGCAGCACTTGACCTGGGTAACCACGGGGTTAGCAGAAATATTCTTGGAATGCCTTTGTAGCTGTTCTTGCTGTTTGGTCTTTCACTGAAATGACCACTAGGAAATGGGAATCGTGATCCACCATTGTTAAGGCATAGGTATACCCTGATCGGCTTGGGGTTAGTTGCACGTGGTCTAAGGCCACCAGTTCCAAAGGTTGTTAAGTGATGATGGGTTTCAAGGGGGCCCTTTGATTGACAGAATTCTTTCTTCTGAGATTACATGGGACGCATTCCCTACACCACTGTTCAATAGACCGTTTCACACCTGTCCAGAAGAAGTGGTCGCGGATGACTACTTCCAGCTTTTTCCAACCAAAGTGTCCCGCTTGATTATGGTAAGCTTCTATGACCATGGGCACATCCTTTTTGGGGACCACGATCTGCCATACCAGTTCATGCGTACGTGGGTTAATAGCTCTTGCCTTCAAAAAGGAACAGCTTCTTTCTCTCTTTCCACAACTGTTGGACTTCCGTAGGCGCATCAGGAGCTGGAGATGAATCTGCTTCTCCAAGAAGTTCTTTTACCATACATATAGCCGGGTCACTGCTCTGTGTCTCTGCCCAACCATGGTGAGGTAGTGGATTAAGGGAAATTTCGCGAACAGCAAGACTTCTCCCTGTCACGTGGTTAGAGTCTTGGGAGACGGTGGAATGCTGGCATATCTATTTCTTCCAAGTCTTCTAGATCTTCTGCTGGAACAGGAGCATTTGGCATACGGGACAAGGCATCGGCATTGGCGTTTTTAGTGCCAGCTCGGTATTTAATGACAAACTCATAATTGGACAATCAAGCCATCCATCTTTGTTCCAAGGCGCCAAGCCTGGCAGTCTCCAGATGGGTTAACGGATTGTTGTCCATATAGATGGTAGATTTAGATGAGGCAAAATAGTGCTTGAACCTCTCGGTCACTGCCCAGACGATAGCCAAGAAATTCTAGCTTGAAGGAGCTATAGTTGGTAGGGTTCCTCTCAGTAGGATGAAGCTTCCGACTGGCATAAGCAATGACTTTCTCCTTACCCTGCTGCACTTGAGATAGGACAGCTCCTAGCCCAACATTGCTGGCATCGGTGTGCAGGATAAACGGCTGATCGTAGTCTGGATATGCTAAGATCTCTTCTCCAGTGAGTGCTTGCTTAAGGCTGTTGAATTACTCATCCAACCTAGCATTCAACCCAATCGGGGACTCTTGCCTCTGGCCTTTTTGGGTTGGCCAACTAGGAGATCTTGAAGAGGGGCTGCCAATTTAGTAAAGTCTTTGATAAAGCGTCTGTAGTATCCTACTAGGCCTAGGAGTTGTCTGACCGCATGGATGTTGGTGGGAACTTGCCAGTCTCTGACAGTCACCTTATCTGGGTCGGGTGCTACTCCTTCTGAACTCACAACATGGCCTAAATACTGCACTTTGGGCTTTAGGAGATGACATTTAGGTTGACACTCTGCTCTGTCCACCTCTATCCCCAAGAGACCTTGAGTTTTGAGCTCCACCTTCCTCACTTTAATGACAACCTCTTTGTACCCCACCTGTGTCAGAGGTTGACCATTACTTGCTATTAAAGACAAGTTACCATCAGGAAGTTGGGTGAAATCAGCATCAGTCCAATATCTCTGGTACAGTGTGTGAGGTATTGTGGTTACCTGTGATCGAGTGTCCATGAGGGCGATGAAAGGGATACTGTTGTGAGTTCATTTTCCCCTTCATTACTGAGGCCCGAGGAACTCCCTCTTCTGGTAAAGAAAGGTAGTGAGCCTGATTGTCAAACACCTGAGGCTGATGATTGTGACTGGCTGAGTGGAGTTACGGACTGGATATAATGCTGCCGACGCCCTTCTGCCCTGCGGGTGATTTCTCTGTGGGATCCTTGGAGACCAGTCTGAATTCCTGCTCCTCCAAAGCTAAGTTTGCTGCTCGGCCTTTTGCTTTTGTGCTTTGACTTTGTTTTTGCTTTGTTTTTCTGGATTTCTGCCATTCCCTGTTGGGGTGTGCTGAATTCATTTAGCTCTGTCTTCTGAAAATACCTGAGTGCTGATTCAGTTTTTGAAGCCTAGCTGCTTCAGGGCCTTTTTCATATCAGCTGGTTGGCTTATGTCTTTGATAGGGTTTTTGCAGATTGCAGACAGCAGCCTTCCTGTCCATTCCTATCTAGGTAGTTTTGGGGCCCCGTCTTTGCTCAGTCTATCTTTCTGTCTGTGTTAGTATTTTCTTCTTGCTTCACCGTCATTATATGTTGGGGGCTGCCTATTGCTTTGGGGTCTGCTCTGGGGCAGTTTAGATTTCCCCTTTCTTTCTTTAGGCCTATGTATTTCTCCGGCTGTGATCGAGGGGTCTAGGGCATCGTAGGAACCCCCCACGGCTACTGCTAGTTGTGTTGATAGGTTCAGGGGTCTGCAATCTGATAGTTGCCAACTTCTCTGGTTTTCTGGACTTAGCTTGCATAAGTGCTTTTGCCTCCTACGGTGACTCATTCATAACAGAATCACCCGCCATACCGCAGATTCTAGGGTACTCAATAGCAGGAAAGAATTGTAAAAAAAAAAAAAAAAAGTGTGTATATTTTTTCCTCTATATCTCTGAGGCCATAGGGGGAATTTTTTTTTTTTCTCTCAATGGAGATAAAGCAATTGTCTGATCGTGTGGAGCAGCTCGCTGCGGAAGTGCAGGGAATTTCCGCCTACCTTGCTCATTCACACGCTGCTGAACCAAAGATTCCTACACCTGATGTATTTTTTGGGGATCGGTCTAAATTTTTGAATTTCAAAAATAATTGTAAATTATTTTTTGCCTTGAAGCCTAACTCGTCAGGGAGCTCCGCGCAGCAGGTTAAAATTGTCATCTCTTTGCTGCATCGCGATCCCCAGGATTGGGCGTTTTCTTTGAAACCAGATGATCCTATTCTGACTAATGTGAACGCATTCTTTCAAGCTTTGGGGTTGTTGTATGACGAACCTAATGCCATTGATCAGGCTGAAAAGGCCCTGCTGGCATTGAGCCAGGGTCATGATTCTGCAGAATTGTACTGTCAAAAATTCCGAAAGTGGGCAGTACTTACTACCTGGAATGATAATACCTTGGCTGCTCTCTTTCGGAAGGGGTTGTCAGAAGCCGTAAAAGATACTATGGTGGGATTTCCTGTTCCCTCTGGTCTTGATGATTCTATGTCATTAGCCATTCAGGTTGATCGGCGTTTGCGCAAACGCAAAGCTGCACGAGAGGTGTTGCCACCTGTTGAACAAATGTCTGAACCTATGCAATGTGATAGAGTTTTTTCCTGAGAGCAGCGTCAGGAGTTCAGAAGGCGTAATAAGTTGTGTTTTTTCTGTGGAGATGCCTTGCATATTATTTCTGTCTGTCCCAAGCGAGAGAAACGCTTTGCACACACGTTTTCTGTTGGGGGTGTTCAACCTAAGTTTCTTCTGGCTATTACTCTGATCTGCTCCCTGTCCACATTTTCCGCCAAGGCGTTTGTAGATTCGGGAGCAGCCCTAAACCTAATGGACTTGGATTTTGCTAAACGTTGTGGATTTCCAATGACACCTCTGCAGACGCCTATCCCTTTGAGGGGAATTGATGCTACTCCTTTGGCTAAAAATAAACCCCAGTTTTGGACCCAGGTGGTAATGCGGGTCGCCCCAGACCATCAAGAAAATTGCAGATTTCTGGTGTTGCATAATCTGCATGATACTGTTGTTCTGGGGTTTCCTTGGTTACAGATTCATAATCCAGTTTTGGATTGGAAATCTGTGTCTGTGGTGAGTTGGGGTTGTCGGTGTGCCTTTAGTGAGGCTCCGGTGTTTTCCACCTCTCCTCAGTCGCATGATGTTCCTGATTATTTGGCGGACTTTAATGATGTATTTAGTGAGAATGAGTCTGCGTCTCTGCCTCCTCATAGGAGTTATGACTGTGCAATTAAACTGAGCCCGGGGTGTAAATTTCCCAAGGGTCAGCTCTTCAATTTATCTGTACCCGAGCACGAGGCTATGCGATCCTATATTAAGGAGGCGTTGGAGAATGGTCATATTAGACCATCCTCGTCACCCTTGGGTGCCGGTTTTTTTTTTGTAGCTAAAAAGGATGGATCATTAAGACCTTGTATTGATTATCGTTCCCTCAACAAAATTACTGTTAAATATCAGTATCCGTTACCCCTGATTTCTGATCTATTCTCCAGAGTTAAAGGTGCTTGCTGGTTTACCAAGCTTGACCTCAGGGGGGCGTATAATCTTATTCGCATTAAGCATGGGGATGAATGGAAGACGGCGTTTAATACTCCGGAGGGACATTTTGAGTACCTGGTGATGCCTTTTGGGCTCACTAATGCCCCTTCTGTCTTCGAGTGCTTCATGAACGATATTTTCCGAGATTTTGTCGATAAATTTTTGATTATCTATCTGGATGAAATTTTGATCTTCTCCAACGATTGGGATTCTCATGTGGAACATATTCGGACTGTGTTCCGGATCTTGAGGGAGAATTCCCTGTATGTCAAGGGATCTAAATGCCTTTTTGGAGTACAGAGGATTTCTTTTTTGGGATTTATTTTGTCCCCGTCAACTATTGAAATGGACCCGGCCAAGGTACAGGCCATTCACGATTGGGTTCAGCCCACTTCTTTGAAGGCCCTCCAGAAGTTTTTGGGTTTTGCTAATTTTTATTGGAAATTTATAGCAAAATTTTCTAGCATTGCCAAGCCATTGACTGATTTGACTAAAAAGGGTGCTGATGTGTTAAATTGGTCTCCGGAGGCTGTTTCTTCCTTTCAGGAGTTGAAGCGAAGATTCACCTCCGCCCCGGTTTTGCGGCAACCTGATGTCTCACTTCCATTCCAGGTAGAGGTGGATGCTTCTGAGATTGGTGCAGGAGCTGTTTTGTCCCAAAAGGATCCTGTAACATCTAAAATGAATCCCTGTGCTTTCTTTTCCGGAAAGTTCTCTCCATCTGAACGTAACTATGATGTGGGGAATAGGGAACTGTTGGCCATGAAATGGGCATTTGAGGAGTGGAGACATTGGTTGGAGGGAGCTAAGCATCAAGTCGTGGTCCTCACTGACCACAAGAATTTGATTTACCTAGAGTCGGCTAAGCGCTTGAACACTAGACAGGCTAGGTGGGCCTTGTTTTTTACACGTTTTGATTTTGTGGTTTCTTTTCTTCCTGGAACAAAGAATGTCAAGGCAGACGCCCTCTCTAGGAGCTTCCTTGCTGATTCTCCTGTGGTGACCAAGCCTGCTACCATCTTAGGCGAAGGGGTAGTTCTTTCTGCCATCTCGCCCGATTTGAGACGTGCTCTGGAAGAGTTCCAGGAGGACAAACCTGAGCGTTGTCCCAGTGGAAAGTTGTATGTTCCTGACCAGTGGAAGAAGAGAGTGATGTCTGAAGTTCATTGCTCTGCTTTGGCTGGTCATCCAGGTGTTTTTGGTACTAGAGATCTGGTGAGTCAGTTTTTTTGGTGGCCCTCCTTGTCTCGTGATGTCAGGAATTTTGTGCAGTCCTGTGGGACGTGCTCCCGGTCTAAATCGTGTTCTCGCTCTAGTGGGTTGTTGATGCCTTTGCCTGTCCCCAAGAGGCCATGGACCCATATTTCAATGGATTTCATCTCTGATATGCCTGTCTCTCAAAGGATGACTGTTATTTGGGTGATTTGTGATAGGTTCTCTAAGATGGTTCATCTTGTACCACTCCCTAAGTTGCCGTCTTCCTCTGAGTTGGTGCCCCTGTTTTTACAACAGGTGGTTCGTTTGCACGGGATTCCTGAGAACATTGTATCTGACAGAGGAGTGCAGTTTGTGTCTAGATTTTGGAGAACTTTCTGTTCCAGGCTGGGAATTCAGTTGTCCTTCTCCTCTGCTTTTCACCCTCAGACCAATGGGCAGACAGAGAGAACAAACCAGACCTTGGAGTCATATTTGAGATGTTTTATTTCTGCTGATCGGGATGATTGGGTTTCATTTTTGCCCTTGGCCAAATTTGCTTTGAATAATAGAGCTAGTTCTGCCACTTTGATGTCACCTTTTTTTTGTAACTTTGGGTTTCATCCTCGATTTTCTTCAGGGTAGGTGGAGCCCTCTGCCTGCCCAGGTGTTGACACTGTGGTGGAGAGAATGCACCAGATCTGGGACCAAGTGGTGGATAAGTTATCTCTCTCCCAGGAGAAGGCTCAGCGGTTTTCCAACCGACATAGGACCATTGGTCCCCAGTTTAAGGTTGGTGATATGGCGTGGTTATCATCAAAAAATATTGCTATGAAGGTGGCTTCTCCTAAGTTTAAGCCTAGATTTATTGGACCTTACAAGATTGTGGAGATTATTAATCCGGTCTCTTTTCGTTTGGCTCTTCCTGTCACATTTAAAATCCATAATGTGTTCCATAAATCTTTGTTGAAGAGGTTTGTTGAACCTGTTGTTCCGGGGGTGGCACCTCCAGACCCTGTATTGGTTGAAGGTAACATGGAGTATAAGGTAGAGAAAGTACTGGATTCCCGTCTGGATAGACGGAGACTCCAGTATTTGGTTAAGTGGAAGGGTTATGGTCAGGAGGATAATTCCTGGGTCTCCGTCTCTGATATTCATGCCAAACGTTTGGTGCGTGCCTTTCATCGGGCTCACCCTGATCGCCCTGGTGGCATAGTTGAGGGTTCGGTGACCCCTCCTCAAGGGGGAGGTACTGTTGTGAGTTCATTTTCCCCTTCATTACTGAGGCCCGAGGAACTCCCTCTTCTGGTAAAGAAAGGTAGTGAGCCTGATTGTCAAACACCTGAGGCTGATGATTGTGACTGGCTGAGTGGAGTTACGGACTGGATATAATGCTGCTGACGCCCTTCTGCCCTGCGGGTGATTTCTCTGTGGGATCCTTGGAGACCAGTCTGAATTCCTGCTCCTCCAAAGCTAAGTTTGCTGCTCGGCCTTTTGCTTTTGTGCTTTGACTTTGTTTTTGCTTTGTTTTTCTGGATTTCTACCTTTCCCTGCTGGGGTGTGCTGAATTCATTTAGCTCTGTCTTCTGAAAATACCTGAGTGCTGATTCAGTTTTTGAAGCCTAGCTGCTTCAGGGCCTTTTTCATATCAGCTGGTTGGCTTATGTCTTTGATAGGGTTTTTGCAGATTGCAGACAGCAGCCTTCCTGTCCGTTCCTATCTAGGTAGTTTTGGGGCCCCGTCTTTGCTCAGTCTATATCTTTCTGTCTGTGTTAGTATTTTCTTCTTGCTTCACCGTCATTATATGTTGGGGGCTGCCTATTGCTTTGGGGTCTGCTCTGGGGCAGTTTAGATTTCCCCTTTCTTTCTTTAGGCCTATGTATTTCTCCGGCTGTGATCGAGGGGTCTAGGGCATCGTAGGAACCCCCCACGGCGACTGCTAGTTGTGTTGATAGGTTCAGGGGTCTGCAATCTGATAGTTGCCAATTTCTCTGGTTTTCTGGACTTAGCTTGCATAAGTGCTTTTGCCTCCTACGGTGACTCATTCATAACAGGATACTATCCACTACCATGGGTATGAGTGGATGTCCTCCAACATACCTGTTTCTCCAGTTAGTTGGACCAGACTGTCTTACTCCTGGGGGTTGGTCCTCGGCCCCAGGGGTCGCCTATTTAAAGGACATTCTCTTTCGATGTGATCCACCTTATTGCACTGTCTGCAGATGGGTCTCCCAGAAGAGTCAAGTCGATCCGTGGTTCTCCTGCCGGAACGAGTCAGTCGTCGCTGATGTTGTGGCATCCTCTTTGGCCGTCGCCATGGGAGATCACCTGGGCTTGACGCTAGTTGGAGCCTCTCTGTGGGGGAATAAGTCTGGGGAGTCTGAACAGTTATACATAGACCAGCCATATTTTTAGTCAGTTCTTGTACTTGTAGCCGTAAACCTGCAATAGAATCATCAACTGGAGTCTGCACATGCTGTACTGCAGGCACTTGGGGTGAGGATACTGCCCCTGGTGGTATGTAACTGCTGGATGTTTAACTGGCTCAGTGCAGACATAGGTAGATTCTCTTAAGATACGGATAGATCTGTCCTTAAACTGAACAAAGTCCATGTCAGGGTTCTGCAATGACATCATGCGCAGTTGAGCCTTTCTGGAATCAGACAGAAGACCTTCAATAAACTGTTTTTTCAGCATTTTGTTCTCATCTCTTATACTGTCTGGATCAATTTGTTTAATGGCCCGCAGCGCCTCCTGCAGGTTAAGAGCATAGTCTCTAATAGTGTCCTGTGGTTTCTGTCTGCAGCTGAAAAATCGCATCTTTATTTCTGAAGCAGTACGGGTGTCAAAAGTATCCTTTAATTTAGCAAAAATATATTTTACAGTCTTTTTATCAGTCTTTTAATCAGTCGCTGGCCAAGATTTAACTTCTCTCTGAGCAGCGCTACTGAGCTGACTTGTTAGTATACTGACTTTCTGCTCCTCTGACATAGGGTAAATTTCAAACATGCTGCGCAGCTTCTCTTTGAAGTCACTTAAGGTGTGCGATTCACCAGTGTACTTTGGCAGTCATGTCGCACTCGGTATATAAGGCATGGTGAGACGCAATATGGGAGCTGCAGCTGCTGCACCCTGAGCATCACCGGGATTAGACATCTTCCCCCCCTAGTTAACCCTTGCAGGGGTGCGACTCACCGCTTCAGTTGCTGCAGGTCGTTGCTCCTGTAGGACTTTAGGCATGCACGGTATCCTGTTCGTATCCTGTTCGTGACGCCAAAAATGATGCGCCAGAGGGATCGTGGGATACTTGGTACCGAGCCCGTTAACTTCAATGGGAGATGTCACAGTGGCGGTGACCCGGTCCGTGGCCCCAGGCGGTCATGTAAAAGGGGTAGAATTGAATGGGAATAAGTTTATGTAGTGATTCGTGACGCCGGTTGGAGTGTTCGACTAGAGTTGAGCGAAACGGGTTGGTCAAATTCAAAAGTCACCTACTTTTGGTGAAGTCAGGTTTCGCCTATCGAAGCCCGACCATAGAGTGAGGTCGGCCATGAGGCTGCCGACCCGCATGCCAAAGTCGCGTTTCCCATCATGCTTCCAGCGCCTTTTCTCAGGCAATGATCAATGACGCACACTGTGGGCAACGCGATGACATAGGCAGTGGCCACCACCATCTTATATATGGGCATTGCAGTGATTGGCTGGCTTTGTGTGGCATCACAGTGGCTATAAAAGCCCTGAACGCCGACCGCCATCTTACTTCTGCCGATCTTAGGATAGGGAGAGGTTGCCGCTGCTCGTTCTCAATAGGGAGAGTGTTTAGGCAGGAAACAAAAAAAAATCTGCTTCTGCTGATTTTCACTGTACATCACAACAGTTAGTGTGCAGTGACAGGGGAGGATATTTTTGTGTGCAGCAGCTCTGGTGGTTATTAGGCTGCCTTATAAGGCTACCTGATAGCTGCATTGCTGTTTGCACACTGCTGTGCAAACTGCTTTTTTTCAAAGCAAAAATACTTTTATTCCTTTTGTCTGCATAGTTAAAGACCATTCATTTTTTCACACTTTTGTGTGCAGCAGCGCTGCTGGTTATTAGGCTGCCTTATAAGGCTACCAGATAGCTGCATTGCTGTGTGCACACTACTGTGCAGACTGCTTTTTTTCAAAGCAAAAATACTTTTATTCCTTTTTTTCTGCACTGTTAGCGAGCGTTCATATTTTTTCACACACCGTATAGAGGTATACACTCCTCACACACTACCTTGTACCGGCTGGTATTATGGACAATTACATGCTATCTGTGTGTGACTCCGTACAAAGATAGATGGAGATTTTCATTTTTCCATCCATACACCGTATAGAGCTGTCCGCTTGTCAAACAGTATCCCATATCTGCTGTTTGATACGGTCAAATCGCTACAGAGACAGCGTCTGTGTGTGACTCCGTTAAAAAATAGACGGATAATTCAAATTTTCCATCAATACACCGTATAGAGCTGTCCGCTTGTCAAACAGTATCCCATATCTGCTGTTTGATAACGGTCAAATCGATACAGAGACAGCGTCTGTGTGTGACTCCGTAAAAAAATAGACGGATAATTCAAATTTTCCATTCATACACCATATAGAGCTGTCCGCTTCTCATACAGTACCATATCTCTGCTGGTATTTTTGGTACATTTTTCCAAACATGAGGAAGTCTGGTGGAAGAGGCTGCGTATACGTGGGCATGGGGGGGCTCAGCTGGTACTGATGGTGGTGGTGGGTCATCTGCTGGTTATGTCAAAAGCAGAATAGCAGCTAAGGCAGGAGGTGTTGAGCCGGCATCATCGTCTGGCACAAGAAGGCCTTTAAGGTTCCCTTTTCTGAGAATAGGTAAACCGCTTTTAAAGCCGGAGCATCAGGAACAGGTTTTGGCTTACATTGCCGAAACAGCCTCCAGCTCTATTGCCTCCTCTTCTGAAGTTTCAAAAACTGCAAGCACTGAGTCGTCAGTGCAGGCTTCTGGCCAGGAACAACACCTTTCCTTGTGTCCTTCACCCACACCAAAGATGAAGGATGCGGCAGAAAACACTTCAGATTACTCCATGGAGCTCTTTTCACATACCATGCCTGGGTTATCAAGTCAAATTCTGAATTCCCCAGTCCAAGATGAATCTGACATGGAGTGCAATGATGCACAGCCACTTCTAGATGATTCTGCTGGTACACTGACCCAGAGCAATACATTTGCCTTGCAGTATAGTGAGCCAGAATCAGACCCTGATTAAACTCAGGTGCCCCTTCCCGCATACTATACCACCTTACACGGTGACACAGAGGAAGGTGCAGATGATATTGAAGAGGAGGTGATGGATGACCCAGTTGTTGACCCGGATTGGCATCCATTGGGGGAAGAGGTTGCCGCTGGCATTAGCTCAGAAGAGGAGAAGGATCTGCAGCAGGCATCGACATCGCAGCAGCGGTTATCTGTCAGGTCCGTAGCTGTACCAAAACTTGTTAAAATTCAAAAAGAGTTGCAGGACAGCTTGGCCAGACGGTCAAATTTGCACGCCGTGCAAGCCCTGAAAATGTATACCATAGTAGGAAGAGTGCGGTGTGGCACTTTTTTGACCAAAATCCAGTGATGAGGCAAAGGTTATCTGTAAGAAGTGCGGAAGGACCTTTAGCCAAGGTAAAAATCTCTGAAATTTAAACACCAGTTGCATGCTTAGACATTTAACCACCATGTACTTGCAAGCGTGGACGGACTACAAAACCTCAGGTAGCACATGTGCACCTGATCCGACTGAAGGTAGCCAGCAATGCTACATTGCTTCCCCCACTGAAAGGCCACCGATAAACACACCACCAGCAAGAAATGTTGAGGTGTCGTCGCAAGGCCAAAGCAGTCAGGGAATCACAATGTTTTTGGAAAAAAAGACTGAATCAAGGCCATCACCAACACCACCATCACCATCACCAACCCCCCTCTCAGTCCTTAATTTCCATCGCTAGTTCCCCCCTATGCAGCTCTCAAGTCCAGCTCACCCTACCAGACACTCTGAGTAGGACAAGAAAGTACTCATCATCTCATCTGCGTACACTGGCTTTGAACGGCTACATTGCCAAACTGATCTCATTAGACATGATGCCCTTCCGTTTGGTTGAAAGCGAAGTGTTCCGAGACCTCATGGCCTACGCTGTCTCACGCTATGACCTACCCAGTTGGCACGTCTTTTCTCGAAAAGCCATCCCTGCCCTCCACCTGCATGTGAAAGACCGCATTGTCCATGCACTCAAACAATCTGTGAGTGGAAAGGTGCACCTCACAACAGATGCATGGGCCAGTAGGCATGGCAAGGGCCGTTACGCGTCCATCACTGTGCACTGGGTTAATGTGGTGGATGCTGGCTCCACAGGGGACAGAGACGGTGGAACAGTGCTGCCTAGCCCACGGTATAGGAAACAGTTGGCTGTAGGCGTTCCACCCTCCTCCTCCAGAAGTGAAATCTCGTCCACAGAGCGCTGTCGCACGAGCACTCCATCCGCAGCTGCCAGTGTTACACACCAGGTGTCCCACTATCGAACAGCTAGTGGTAAGTGGCAGCAGGCTGTTTTAAAGATTATGTCTTTGGGCGGCAAAATACACACCGCGGAGGTACTGGCTGACTACTTGCATCGACAAACTGAGTCATGGCTGGGCAGGCTACATCTTGAGCCAGAAAAAAAAACCTCCAAAAAATATTTTGGGATCAAAGACAAAAAAGGAACCAAGGTAGCAACAGAAAAAAATTGATCCCTTAAACTTCACTTTTAATCAATATTTAAAATCTGGACAATCCCAGTTCATAAGGACTAGGTTAATATTTGAACAGACACCAGAAAAAAATAGTAATAGATACTCCAGGCCACTAGACTTGCCCTAATGGGCCCTGGCAATCCCTGCCTAGCCGCGGAGGTTGCCACCCTAGTTGTAGACGATAGTGGCGCCCCCGCTCAACGTCGGTGACCCTAATACACCCTACAAAAACCCTAGTCCACGACGAGGATACACAAAAAGACACAAACACACAATAACCACCCGAAAAAAAACCCTAGTGGAGAGACTGTATACCGTCTCTAAAAATGTTAAACTTATCTCGTACTAGAATCATGGGTATATACACCCATCCCAGATAATATCTCGTAGTAAAAAATACTGATCTATAGCAGCTTATAATGGCTTATCTCATAGTAAAAAAGGCTTATGCTGCAAGAAATGACAGACCTGATATAGCCCCCCCCAAAAAAAAGGGAAGAAGAAAAAACGTATACAGTAAGAAGTGCAGCCACAGGGATATACAATCCAAGCACCTCAGGTTACATAACCACAAAAATTATCCACCAGATAAAGATTAGTGGCATAAAAATATATATAACGCTATTTAAATAATGGACATAATAGTCCCACATATAGACAGTGGTAGCAACAGAAAACAATCCCTGATTAACCAGGTTGCCCTAATAGAGAAACATTTTGCCAACCATCAAACAGTAGGTCTGTCAGCGTTATGAAAATACTTATCAGCCATCAGAAGATATGAGGCCCAGCCCGACGCGTTTCCCCCTCCAAGATACTGAGGGTTCATCAGGGGCAAAGAAGGAAAGGGGATTCCATCCCCTCTGGCCGAAAGATCAGTGCAGTGTGCGGCGTGTGCACACTGCACTGATCTTTCGGCCAGAGGGGATGGAATCCCCTTTCCTTCTTTGCCCCTGATGAACCCTCAGTATCTTGGAGGGGGAAACGCGTCGGGCTGGGCCTCATATCTTCTGATGGCTGATAAGTATTTTCATAACGCTGACAGACCTACTGTTTGATGGTTGGCAAAATGTTTCTCTATTAGGGCAACCTGGTTAATCAGGGATTGTTTTCTGTTGCCACCACTGTCTATATGTGGGACTATTATGTCCATTATTTAAATAGCGTTATATATATTTTTATGCCACTAATCTTTATCTGGTGGATAATTTTTGTGGTTATGTAACCTGAGGTGCTTGGATTGTATATCCCTGTGGCTGCACTTCTTACTGTATACGTTTTTTCTTTTTCCCTTTTTTTTGGGGGGGGCTATATCAGGTCTGTCATTTCTTGCAGCATAAGCCTTTTTTACTACGAGATAAGCCATTATAAGCTGCTGTCGGGATCCCTCAGATACTTCTTTCATCCAAAGGACCGATGTTCTTGGGTGTAGGACACCATATGTCTCTAATTGATTGCCCCGTCGAGAAGAATTACACAGACACAAGCTGTATAATACAACTCGGGATGCCTGCCAAGACGCCTCTGGCTTATCAGTTAGGCTTCCATCTTTTATAGCAAAGAATTTAGACATTTACAGACATGCGCAATAAAGAAAAGAAAAATAGTTACTTCTACAACAGCTTTGCCATGTAAGCAGGAAATATTTGACCTTGGTTCACAAGGGAGATGTCTGAGACATCTCCTCGAAGAAAAGATAAAGTTCAGCAGAATTCATTTAACTCATTCAGTTCTTATCATTCCCCCCTTTGACATCTTCATTTTCCACAATCTGGAACACTGGATCCTGCAACAACAGCGGATAGTGGCTCGTTCACCAGGTACTATCCCAGGCCGACGGGTTGCCCAAGGGAGACAGGTCTTCTACCTTCTCCATCCCCCAGATACTGAAGCCACGTCCATCATTGCAAGAGTACGCTCCTTCATGCCAGAAATGAGATGTCAATCTAGGACTCAAAGGAATAATAGTTAAATTCTTGTTGTTTACAGTCAAACTTCCTTATCTATTTCTACATCTTTTCTTGCATACAGAGATACACCAAAAAACAAGTTTCAATAGCACATATATTATAAGGAGACAAACGGCAATACGTAATAAACTTAGTATAATCCCAGCTATCCAGCCTCCAATACCCTTAAACCAATTAGCTGGATTAAGAAAGGAGAAAGTGTCTGACCACCAACTATCTTTAGTACGATCATTGTCTTTATCATACTGATCTCTAAGTCTCAGGACTTCAGAAGGAGACAAGCCTGTGTTTCTATTTGGAGTGTGTCTGACTGAAAAGAGTGCAAGAGGCAAGCACTCCACCCAGCTCTTTCCTGTGTCTGCCATGGCCTTTTGAATTTTCAGTTTGTGTCCCATTTAGTCTTTCCACTTTCCCACTACCTTGTGGCCTATATGGTGTATGAAATGTTTGCTGTACACCCGGGGCCTGCATGACTTCCCTCTTTATTTCTCCCGTGAAGTGTGCACCCCTATCTGTTTCTGTGGTTTCTGGGACACCATACCTGCAGATCAGTTCTTTCATCAGTTTGTCTGTAGTCATTTTAGCATTTGCACGTTTTACCGGATAGGCTTCCGGCCAACCAGAGAAGAGATCTACACATACTAGGATATTTGCATACACTCCTACCTTGGTAGCTGTATGTCGTCAATCTGCCGTCTCTGAAACAGGTAGAGAGGCCTAGGTGTCGCTTTCTTAGGGACTTTTACTGTTTTACCTGGGTTGTGCTGTGCACAGATGAGGCATGATTGTACAAGTTTCGCGGCTGCGTAACTGAAGCCAGGAGCGATCCAGAAGGCATCTACCATGGCACACATGTGACTTTTTGAGGTGTGATTGGGGCCATGTGCTGCTTGCGCCATGATTGGGAACAGGGACTTTGGTGGGCACATTTTATCCTTATTCTCCCATACTCCATTTGAGTTCAGCTCAGCTCCCAGTCTCCCCCGGTGTACCTTCTCTGTTTGGGCAGCTTTATGCTGGAGGGATTTCAGGACATCTAGACCCAATGTGGCTGGAATACGCTGACTCCCCGCCACCGTCCACTGCTCTCTCTAGGCCGCCTTGTGCTATTTTAGCAGTCTCGTTCGCCCTTCTATTGCCCTCTACCTCCACGGAGTCACCTTTGTGTGTGCTTTTACCTTGACAATGCCAACCTGGACTGGTAACATCAATGCCTCCATCAATTGTTTCACCAGCTCTGCATTTTTAATGGGCTTCGAATCTGTGAAAATATTAGCGACTTTACCTGCAGCGGCTCTACACGCCTCAGTGAGTGCCTTCAACTCTGCCTCCTGCGCCGACATGTGAGGAGAGAGTGGTTCCGCTCGGATTACCTCATGTGAGGATACTACTGCATATCCAGTGTAGAATCGTCCATCCTGGTGGTATCTGGGGCCATCTACAAAAAAGAAACTCAAAGTCTGCATTAGGAACAGGTTTTTCATGAATGTGTGCAAACCCAACTGTCTCCTGACTCATCAGTTCTATGCAGACATGTTCATGCGTCATGTCAAAGTATCCTTCCTCACTTGCTAATATGATCACCAATTCCCCCTTTTCTGAATCCACAGGCAGGAGGGTGGCTGGATTCAGAACGTTACATCTTTTGAGGAGTGACATACTCAGGAATTAGTAGAGCACACTCAAGTCGGAGCTGTCTGGCCATAGACAGATGTTTTGGTTGAACTTGTAGGAGTATGGCATGGATGTCATGTGGGGAATAGATTGTCAAAAGAAACGTCAGTGTGATCTCACATGCCTTCCCTATTACGTCTCCACTTTTTTCCTTGTGCTCCAGCATACATGACAGGTCGTCTTATTGTCCTTGTTTGCTCAATTTCTTTAGCTACCTTAGGAGGTCTTTCGGATCTACATATCTCCATTCAGGTCTGACTGTCTGTACTGCGTCTCGTAAGTCTTTGTTCATACCGTCAATGAATGCATTCACCAGTATTCTAACATCAAGTGGGTTTATGCAAATGTACCCCATGTCTGCCCATTTCAGCTGTAACCGTCCAAAGTACATCTCTACACTCTCTCCTTTTTGCTGTGTCACATTAGTCAGGAGTACAGACTGCTCTGATTGTTCCACTGCAGCCCATTGTCTTAGTGACTCACAGTACGTCTCCCCAGATCGTGCAGATTTATCATCCATGCCCCAAGCCTGATTCTTTGTCACATCCGTATGTGTCTTAATTATATGATCTAGTGCGTCACCTGCCTTTAAACTCACCAACCTCTCTAGGTCTGCCCAGGTACACTTATATGTCTGCTGTACTTCCTTTATGTGTCTGTAAAACGGGAATGGTTGGTCTTCAGGGTCAGGCAGCTGCTTCAGCAAAGCTAGCTGGTCAGAGTGGCTCCAGGGATAATACACCTGCATCTTTCTTATTCTAGTCACACTTCTAGGTCCTGATGGGGTTGGTCGTCTGATGTCTACTGTCAGCTTACTCCTCAAGGGCCAATGTCCCCACTACCCACTATCCACACTATTATGTCAGCTTCTTATGATCTTGTCTGGATAGGATTTAGTGCAATTCGCTTAGGTCAGTAGCACAGGTCACACAAGTAGCTATTCAGTCTGGGTTTGTCTGAGTCTGACCACAGTGTTTACAAGTCCATCTGTTTTGTCTGGGTCTCTGGTTACACTTTGTCAATCAAACATTCATAATACACCTTCCATACTGCTGCACATTCTCAAGCATCATTTATTCACTTGCTATTTTCTTCCCTTGTCTGTGCCTTTTTGTACATCCAAACATTCACACTCTGGTATTTTTGCCTTTTTCAATATTTGTCCCACTTGTTTTACTGCTTCCTTCCTTCTCTGTCTTTTGTAATTTGACACAATTTGCTATACAAATCAATCACACAACTAGAAGCAGGTTCAAACACATTAATGACCAAGCAATCACTTACAATGACCAAACAATCACTTACAATTCCCTTCTAAATTAGGCACCATATCTTACTTTTAACTTCCAATCTTCAATTAAGTACTGTTGCTTTAAAATGCACAAATCTTTCAGCGCGTACCTTACGGATAGAATTACAGAGAATTTTGAGCACAGCTCACACTCAGCAGAGATAAGAGCGAAGGGAGAAGAAAAACTGCGCAGCGCCATCCTTCCCCTCTCCCATCAGAATGCAGCGTCGTCCTTCACAGAATTCTGTAGTTCTTTAGACTTATCAAAATCAATTTCTACAAAGAAACTCAAAATCACGGGATTTCACTGTAAGGGCAGATAACTGTATAATGAGATTAACCATGCCTTGCCCTTTTTCTGGACAAATGCATTCAGGAAACTTTACAATGTAATGCCACATATAACACGAACTATATCATTACTCAATTCATTCAGTCTCAGATGTAGATTTGAAATATCTATAACGCATCTGTCCGGGATTCCACCACAACTAGAAAGGTCACAAATCTCTTGACACAAAAATGATGTGTGATGATTCATTCATACGTGCTCATTCACTGATTTTTTTTTTTTATACTCAATTACTCATCTCTCATCTTATTCAGAGGTTCTCATAGACATATATACAAGGATTCACACAGCCTGACTATCTTGCACTTTGGATTTGATTAATACTTTTTCCAGGTTCTTTGCTGCACTACTTCCATATCTATCCTCAATTATATCACATAACCGGTCTCCTTCTTCGGGTGTCTTTCCCTGATTGTTCCCCATTTTATCTTTTATTCTTATCCTGTTTTTCTTGTTTCTTTCCTGTTGGTCCCCTGCCTTAGGTGGTGTATTGGGTAAGCTCAAAACTAGGCTCTACTATACCTCGTTACCTTCTTCCTAAGGTGCCAACAGGTTAAACGGGGTGTCTGTTCCTCCTTGTACTACGTGTCTCGTGTACTTATATGCTAGGTAGCATCCGAACAGTAACACTCCCACAACACACAGGATTGTAAATAAAGTGTCCATCTACTGGGGTTCTTCAATCATATCTCGTCACAGGCTTATTTCATGATCCTGTGCTCATTCTATCACACTCTTATCTGTCACAAGGTTTATTCGTAAAGGGTGTTGATTTAAGCTTAGGCGGTGACCTCCCCGAAAGGACGCTGTCACATAACCCAGTTAGGCAATATCACCACTCTTTGAACGAATACCTACTGTGCAGCTTATTTTTCTACTTTCCACAATCTTTCAGATCAAAGCAGCCACTCAACGACCTCCTTGATTCCTAACGCGGAATCGTCTATTGTGAAAAACTTGTCCGTTCGGGCTGCGCAGTATGAACTGTTCACCCTGCCTTAGATTCCGTAATGTTAGACCTCTCAATGTATCATTCAATGGGATATGTGTATTTAATGCTAGTAATATCCACCATTCATCTCCCTTACGTACGTGGTGAAATTTTTGTATATTCAACCCTGGGACTGTTCCCGCAAACGTCCATGCACCATACCCATTTTGATTTGCATCAGCTCTTCTCCTAAAGATAGCAGTATACAGGCAGAATCTACAATAACCTCTCATTCGAGCAGAAATTACATATGCGTGTCACACCCGATTTCCTCAGAGTTCTTATATGGACCTGATTTTACGGCCCCCTCCTCTACTAGATTCCCCTTGATACGGACCTTAGTTATAATGATAGATTATGAAGAGCAGAGAAGAGAAGAATTGATCTCTTACCTGGCCAGGTGTTTAGGTCTGCTGTTCACAATTTCATCAGTAACCGGAGTGGTCCGTAGGTCGGGTAGTCTCGGAGAGGTGCCTATTTCAGGTCCCTGTTCGGGCGCCAGGAAACTGTCGGGATCCCTCAGATACTTCTTTCATCCAAAGGACCGATGTTCTTGGGTGTAGGACACCATATGTCTCTAATTGATTGCCCCGTCGAGAAGAATTACACAGACACAAGCTGTATAATACAACTCGGGATGCCTGCCAAGACGCCTCTGGCTTATCAGTTAGGCTTCCATCTTTTATAGCAAAGAATTTAGACATTTACAGACATGCGCAATAAAGAAAAGAAAAATAATTACTTCTACAACAGCTTTGCCATGTAAGCAGGAAATATTTGACCTTGGTTCACAAGGGAGATGTCTGAGACATCTCGAAGAAAAGATAAAGTTCAGCAGAATTCATTTAACTCATTCAGTTCTTATCACTGCTATAGATCAGTATTTTTTACTACGAGATATTATCTGGGATGGGTGTATATACCCATGATTCTCGTACAAGATAAGTTTAACATTTTTAGAGACGGTATACAGTCTCTCCACTAGGGTTTTTTTTCGGGTGGTTATTGTGTGTTTGTGTCTTTTTGTGTATCCTCGTCGTGGACTAGGGTTTTTGTAGGGTGTATTAGGGTCACCGACGTTGAGCGGGGGTGCCACTATCGTCTACAACTAGGGTGCCAACCTCTGCGGCTAGGCAGGGATTGCCAGGGCCCATTAGGGCAAGTCTAGTGGCCTGGAGTATCTATTACTATTTTTTTCTGGTGTCTGTTCAAATATTACCATAGTCCTTATGAACTGGGATTGTCCAGATTTTAAATATTGATTAAAAGTGATACATCTTGAGCCAGGCAGTGATAACGGCTGGAATTTTGTGGCACTCATGGCCCACTGGCACTGGCACAAGGCCCCTCATAGTACGCAAAAGTGTCTCTGCCGGTGGGAGGGCCCACTCACCGTCAGACACACCGGCATGCTATGAGGGGCCCTGTGCCAGTGCCGTCACCCACGAGTGGGCCCCCCCGCTTGCTCAGGGCCACAGCACTTGCAATACTTACCTCTCCCTGCTCCACCACTGTGACATCTTCCACGTTTCCTGATAGTGACATTCAGGTCAGAGAGCGCGATGACATCACATCTGTATGCCCTCTGCCTAAACAGTCCAAGTGCAGAGAGCTGGAAGATGTTGACGCTGAGGAGTTCAGAATAGAGCAGTGCCCAGCGAGGAGAGGTATTTAATTTTTTTAAAGGTTGGGATCAATTTTTGGGGAGCACTATACACTGGAGAATGAGATATGGGGCCCATCATACACTGGAGCATCATCCATGGGGCCCATGATATACTGGAGCATTCTAAATGGGGCAGATTTTATATGGAGCCTTATTTGGGTCCATCATACACTGGAACATCATCCATGAGGCCCATCATATACTGGAGCATTCCAAATGGGGGACATCAGACACTGAAGCAGCATTTATGGGGCCCATTATACACTGGAGCATTATAAATGGGGCCCATTTTATATGGAGCATTATTTGGGCCCATAAGAAACTGGAGCATCATCCATGGGGCCCATGATATACTGGAGCATTCTAAATGGGGCAGATTTTATATGGAGCCTTATTTGGGTCCATCATACACTGGAACATCATCCATGAGGCCCATCATATACTGGAGCATTCCAAATGGGGGACATCAGACACTGAAGCAGCATTTACGGGGCCCATTATACACTGGAGCATTATAAATGGGGCCCATTTTATATGGAGCATTATTTGGGCCCATAAGACACTGGAGCATCATCCATGGGGCCCATCATTTAATGGAAAATTCTAAATGGGGCAGATCAGACACTGGAGCAGCATCTATGGGGCCCATTATACACTTGAACATTAGAAATTGGGCCCATTATATATGGAGCATTATTTGGGCCCATAACACAGTGGCGCATCATCCATGGGGACCAACATATACTGTAGCATTATGTGGAGCTCATCATATACTATATGGAACATAATATGGGACCAATCATTCTGTATGGAGAAATATATGGTGCTCATTATTCTGTATGGTGCACTATGTGGTGGCCATAATACTGTATGGAGTAATATACTGTCTGTTTTTTTAGCTATTGTTGAATTTAAAATAGATCTCAGTCATGTCATGTAAGAAGTGAAGTATTTTTCACTGTACTATATCACTATTTCTCTGCCGTATCGGAGCATCATAAATTGTGTTATGTGTTAAAGGGGCCCCCTGACACTCTTTGGCCCGGGGCACATGAAAACCTGGAGCCAGCCCTACCCCCCCCCACAACTTTAGCCAAATAACCCCCAGTTTTCAATGCGTAACTATTATTATAAAGTAAATTAAGGTTGCCAAGCTTAAGTAATAAGAATTGATGTTGTTGGCATTGAAATGGGCACTGTAGGTGTGTTTATTGTCCTTCACTCCCTGCCGACTTTACTTCCCCATGGACCTGCATTGGGTTTCATGTTTCAGTCGGTCCACGACTTTTCCCTATAGTCCCCGATTTCGTTCGACTTGACTTTTGAGAAAGTCGGGTTTCATGAAACCCGACTCGACCCTAAAAAAGGAAAAGTCGCTCATCTCTAAGTTCGACTGTAGTATAGCCGGCACTGCAGATGATCCCTGGGGGAGTAGATTGTGATGGCAGTGCAGATGTTTAACCCTCTCCAACCAGGACAAACCCGCAGAGATTGTGATGGAAGTAGAAGGCACGGAGTAATAAGGCAGGAGACAAGAACAGTCACTTTATCATTTACTGTAGTTCAGGTGCAGTTCAGAGATATTACAACTCTCACCAGGTTTCAGTCTGCTCTGGAGAATGGGAGTTATCTTTCCCTGCTGTCACTCAGTGTAACTTCCTGCTATTCTAATCCGTTCTGTATTGCCTCTACTCACTGTGTATTTCGCCTTCAGCAACTTGCAGCTTGAATCCTTTGTGAAGCAGCTCAAGTTCCCACTTGCACTATCCTTCATTGATCCTAAGTTCTTGCAGTATTTCTGAGGGAAAACACTTTTCTGCTGGTTGTATAATACCACGCAGTCTCTCAGCTTACCACCCTGCTCTGAAAGCATGGATGGTCTAGGGGCTGGTCCCTGATGCTTCTAGCTTTCACTCCTGGATCGAACACATGTCTTAACATAGCCTCCAAGACATTCTTCCTCCTTCTTGCTCACACTGAGAACAACAACTTGGCCTCTCCCCCTCCCAGTTAGGGTATGTCTGCAAAGCTCTAAGCTTCAGACAAGTGAGGGAGTGAGGCAAATTGTGTGTGTGTTGTGGTCTCTAGCAGAGAAAGCATAACTCCCATTGCTCACAAAAGACATGCAGAACAGTACATATTTATTCTTTTTGTGGAGATAAAGACGCAGGGCGCCACAAAACATCTGAGTGTGACCCTAACCAGGTAACCATGTTTTCAACTATGGTGGCACACAGTTATAGTAGGTATAGGGTATCCTTAGCAGACGACCATGCTGTTACTGAAAATACAGCTATACACAAAGACCAACACTGATATTACCATTATATGGAGTCCATATAGTGGTATATGACAGTCCTGCAGAACATATAAGAGATTACAGAACAGTTATAGATGGTGACTTACAGCTGATATTCTTTCTGATGGAGTCCTCACTTTTCTTGTCTTTTCCAAGTGACCTACACCGTTATGACAACTTCAACAACGACTCTTCTGCAGAGTTCTCAACAACTTCAGCACCGTCTGCAGACTTCTCACATTTCCAGCACTGTTCCTGTCTATGCCCAACCTGTACAAACTCCTCATCCTATTACTGCACCTGCTATATGGCACAAAAACAGTGCTTTTCTTAGTACCCCTCATAGTAATGCCCACCACTGTGCCCCTTACCAAATTAAATGCCTCCTTTCTGCCCTCTAAATGTTTAAAAATTGCCTCCTAGAAAGTAAGGCCTTGTGTGAATGACTTAGGAAACAATGCCCACATTTTGCCCTTAGAAAGCAATAAAGACCTCTGTATGCACATTTGACTGTCACAATATTCTGAGTGCCCCTTCAACAATTCTGATTCTTAAGTCCCCACATAACATTTAATAATGTCTGGAATCCCCCATTGGCCCAGTTATATGCTAAGCGTCTCATATTTTTTTCCTAATACTCCATAGCTGTCTCATATTTTTCCTAAAACTCCATAGCTGTATTGCTTTTCAAATTTCATATATTCTACATTGAAGTGCTTTAGCATGATAGAGTGCAACCTTATTTTGTACATTGTATATGGAGGTAGCTCCTCCTGGTATGTACCTATTCACACTAGTCAGGTTGTGCCAGTCAGTTTGTCTTTTAACAAATTAATGTAAGCATGTACAGAGCACAAAGGTGCTAGCCCCTTCAATAAAGTCATGAGACAAGAAGTACTGAGCAATGAACTCAGTAACACATGCAGGGACTGTAGGGGACGAGACATCACAGAGTGTGAGTTGAGATGAAAGTCAAGACATAGCCCTGACCTAGCGGAACACCTCACCCAAATCGGGAATGTCCTGCTTAATCCGGCATGGTTGGGAGCGATGACTACTGATTTGGTTGATACCGCCAAACTCTAAACCACCCATCTACTTGAGTTAGTTCTTCACACTTTTTTGCTAATGTTTCTCATTTGGACAGTGGGTCAATTCTCTTGATTTCATGAACTTTATAAGATAAAAAATAAAGGCCCACCTAGGCTGAGGTTTCCATGGGCATGGGCTTGAGCCATTTCTATGGAACCTACACCTTTGAGTAAAGAAAGCAGTAATAGATCTTATGACCAATCCTATTAGCAAAATATTGCCACTGATAAGGCTTTATTGTTTTTTTATTGTTGCCACCAATTTTATTAGAATTCTTATTATTTTATAATATTTTACAATATATTTTATTAATTCTCCAAGCAAAGCCTTGTGTATTCATCCAGGTACCTCACATCTGACATATTTAAAAAAATTGCTACTGTTACATTTATGATAAGCATTTTTTAATTGTTTCATCTATAATAAAAAAAGTGCCCTAACCAGCTTCCGGTTGTATCAACTTCCGTCCAGTTGTAACCGGTGACGTCACCACACACACACGCACATATTAACCCTCAACACACCACACCGCCTCAACACACACTCCTCTGACCTTTCACCTCCACTCATGTCCACTCACTCTTTCACTCCACATACGTTCCTTTCTCTCACTCCGTTTCTCATACTCACACCGTCATCGTCGCTGCCCCGACATCTTCCTCCGCCGCCGCGATCCAGGATCCAGACGTTCTCCAGGCCGCCGACATATTCTTGCGGGACGCCATCTTGGATGTCGTGAAATCCCGCGAGATTCAAGATGGCGTCGCCGCAACAATATGTCGCTGGCGTGGACGACATCGGGATCCAAAAAGATGGCGTCGGCGAAATCTCGCGAGATTACGCCGACGCCATTTTGGATCCCGATGTCGGCCATGCCAGCGACATGTTGTTGCGGCGACGCCATCTTGAATATCGCGGGATTTCACGACATCCAAGATGGCGTCCCGCAAGAATATGTCGCTGGCGTGGGCGACATCGGGATCCAAAATGGCGTCGGCATAATCTCGCGAGATTTCGCCGACGCCATCTTTTTGGATCCCGATGTCGTCCACGCCAGCGACATGTTGTTGCGGCGACGCTATCTTGAATATCGCGGGATTTCACGAAATCCAAGATGGTGTCCCGCAAGAACATGTCGGCGGCCTGGAGAACGTCTGGATCCTGGATCGCGGCGGCGGAGGAAGATGTCGGGGCAGCGACGATGACGGTGTGAGTATGAGAAACGGAGTGAGAGAAAGGAACGTATGTGGAGTGAAAGAGTGAGTGGACATGAGTGGAGGTGAAAGGTGAGAGGAGTGTGTGTTGAGGCGGTGTGGTGTGTTGAGGCTTAACATGGCAAGAGGTGTTAACAACGTCCGCCGACGCCATCTTGCATTCGTGAAATTGCGTCATTTACCTCACACCGACTTGCTGTGCGGACGCTTGGCATTGCCTGTACCACCATAACTACTGCTGCCTTGGTCCTATGCCTGTTTACTGCCGGTGTCTAATTACTGGACCAATTTGCCTGTACCGCCATAACTACTGCTGCCTTGCTCCTCTGCCGGTGTCTAATTACAGGACCAATTTGCCTATACCGCCATAACTACTGCCTTTGTCCTCTGCCGGTGTCTAATTACAGGGCCAATTTGCCTATACTGCCATAACTACTGCTGCCTTTGTCCTCTGCCAGTGTCTAATTACAGGGCCAATTTGCCTCTATCGCCATAACTACTGCTGCTTTGGTCATCTGCCTGTTTACTGCCGGTGTCTAATTACAAGGCCAATTTGCCTCTACCGCCATAACTACTGCTGCCTTGCTCCTCTGCCGGTGTCTAATTACAGGGCTAATTTGCCTCTACCGCCATAACTACTGCTGCCTTGCTCCTCTGCCGGTGTCTAATTACAGGGCCAATTTGCCTCTACCGCCATAAGTACTGCTGCCTTGCTCCTCTGCCGGTGTCTAATTACAGGGCTAATTTGCCTCTACCGCCATAACTACTGCTGCCTTGCTCCTCTGCCGGTGTCTAATTACAGGGCTAATTTGCCTCTACCGCCATAACTACTGCTGCCTTGCTCCTCTGCCGGTGTCTAATTACAGGGCCAATTTGCCTCTACCGCCATAACTACTGCTGCCTTGCTCCTCTGCCGGTGTCTAATTACAGGGCTAATTTGCCTCTACCGCCATAACTACTGCTGCCTTGCTCCTCTGCCGGTGTCTAATTACAGGATCAATTTGCCTCTACCGCCATAACTACTGCTGCATTGCTCCTCTGCTGGTGTCTAATTACAGGGCCAATTTGCCAATACCGCCATAACTACTGCTGCCTTGCTCCTCTGCCGGTGTCTAATTACAGGGCCAATTTGCCTCTACCGCCATAAGTACTGCTGCCTTGCTCCTCTGACTGTTCACTGCCTGTGTCTAATTACAGGGCCAATTTGCCTCTACCGCCATAACTACTGCTGCCTTGCTCCTCTGCCGGTGTCTAATTACAGGGCCAATTTGCCTCTACCGCCATAACTACTGCTGCCTTGCTCCTCTGCCGGTGTCTAATTACAGGGCCAATTTGCCTCTACCGCCATAACTACTGCTGCCTTGCTCCTCTGCCGGTGTCTAACTACAGGGCCTATTTGCCACTACCACTTCATAACTACTGCTGGGCAATTACAGGGTCAATTAGTATCTGTTTACTCTACAATACTCCAGGACGCCTTCTTCACTGCCAGATAACTGCCAAATAGACTCCTTTACCTGTGCCAACATGAGTAATAACAAAAAGTATGCCAATGCCAGTGAAAGGAAAGCAGCTTTAGCACTACGACAAAAACAACGCCGTGCTAATGAGACTCCTGAGGAAAAACACCATCGCCTTGAGAAGATTAAGGCTTATAAACGCCGTCGCCTCACACACGAATCCCCTAACTCTAAATCCATAAGATTGGCTGAAGAAGCCTCTGCACGCCGTCACCGCCGACAACAGACGGCCTCTTCCTCATCATTATTATTAGACTCACAACAGGATGCTTCCACATCAGCATGTGGAACAATTTACTGCTACACTTCATCCCATATGCCGTTCACTGACATAACTAATCAGCAATCTGTTTCTGCCCTATCAATACCACCATTCAATACCGATGCACAGTATGCCAATGCCAGTGAAAGGAAAGCAGCTTTAGCACTACGACAAAAACAACACCGTGCTAATGAGACTCCTGAGGAAAAACAGCATCGACTTGACAAGATTAAGGCTTATAAACGCCGTCGTCTCACACACGAATCCCCTAACTCTAAATCTATTACATTGGCTGAAGAAGCCTCTACACGCCATCACCGCCAACAACAGACGGCTTCTTCCTCATCATCTATAATAATAAATGCCCTAACCAGCTTCCGGTTGTAACAACTTCCGTCCAGTTGTAACCGGTGACGTCACCACACACACACGCACGTTAACCCTCAACACACCACACCGCCTCAACACACACTCCTCTCACCTTTCACCTCCACTCACGTCCACTCACTCTTTCACTCCACATACGTTCCTTTCTCTCACTCCGTTTCTCATACTCACACCGTCATCGTCGCTGCCCCGACATCTTCCTCCGCCGCCGCGATCCTGGATCCAGACGTTCTCCAGGCCGCCGACATGTTCTTGCGGCGACGCCATCTTAAATTTCGTGAAATCCCGCGAGATTCAAGATGGCGTCGCCGCAAGAACATGTCGCTGGCGTGGACGACTCGGGATCCAAAAAGATGGCGTCGGCGAAATCTCGCGAGATTACGCCGACGCCATTTTGGATCCCGATGTCGTCCACGCCGGCGACATGTTCTTGCGGCGACGCCATTTTGGATCGGCGAAATCCCGCGATAGTCAAGATGGCGTCGCCGCAAGAACATGTCGCCGGCGAGGACGACGCCGGGATCCAAAATGGCGTCGGCGAAAACTCGCGAGATTTCGCCGACGCCATTTTGGATCCCGACGTCATCCACGCCGGCGACATGTTCTTCCGGCGACGCTATCTTGACTATCGCGGGATTTCACGATACTCAAGATGGCGTCGCCGCAAGAACATGTCGCCGGCGTGGACAACGTCTGGATCCAGGATCGCGGCGGCTGAAGAAGATGTCGGGGATCGTGGAGCAGCGGCGATGACGGCGTGAGTATGAGAGACGGAGTGAGAGAAGGGGTCGTATGTGGAGTGAAAGAGTGAGTGGAGATGGTGAAAGGTGAGAGGAGTGTGTGTTGAGGAGTGTGTGTGTTGAGGGTTAACATGGCAAGAGGTGTGATGCGATAGCATCGGGCCATAATCTAGTCTACTATATAATTGTCTAATTCTGTCTGTCTGTCTGTCTGTCTGTAATGGAAATCCAACCTTGCTGATGGGTCGTGGCAGTTAGGCCATGACCAATCAGCGACAGTTGCTTAGTCGTCGTGGCAACACGGCCGCATTGCTTATTGTACAGGCACATTACAGCCGTTAAAGGGATCACTGCTGCATTGCTCATTACACAGACATTAGATAACAGCAGAACAGTGACTGCAGATCTGGGTGTATCTGGAGTACACTACATTAGGTAACAGCAGAACAATGACTGCAGC
The DNA here is from genome assembly GCF_039654945.1 of Dendrobates tinctorius. Lineage (NCBI taxonomy): Eukaryota > Metazoa > Chordata > Amphibia > Anura > Dendrobatidae > Dendrobates > Dendrobates tinctorius. Next base: position 17,807,897 of record NW_027361711.1, on the reverse strand, counting down.
TCTGGGTGTAACAAGAGTACATTAGGTAACAGCAGAACAGTGACTGCAGATCTGGGTGTAACTGGAGTACAATACATTAGGTAACAGCAGAACAGTGACTGCAGCTCTGGGTGTAACTGGACTGCAATACATTAGGTAAAAGCAGAACAGTGACTGCAGCTCTGGGATTAACTGGAGTACAATACATTAGATAACAGCAGAACAGTGACAGCAGCTCTGGGTGTAACTGGAGTACAATATATTAGGTAACAGCAGAACAGTGACTGCAGCTCTGGGTGTAACTTGAGTACAATACATTTGGTAAGATCTGAACAGTGACTGCAGCTCTGGCTGTAACAGGAGTATAATACATTAGGTAAGAGCAGCATGGTGACTGGAGCTCTGGGTGTAACTGGGCTGCAATACATTAGGTAAAAGCAGAACAGTGACTGCAGCTCTGGGATTAACTGGAGTACCATAGATTAGATAACAGCAGAACAGTGACAGCAGCTCTGGGTGTAACTGGAGTACAATACATTAGGTAACAGCAGAACAGTGACAGCAGCTCCGGGTGTAACAGGAGTACAATACATTAGTTAACAGCAGAACAGTGACAGCAGCTCCGGGTGTAACAGGAGTATAATACACTAGATGGTGGCCTGATTCTATCGCATCGGGTATTCTAGAGTCTCTGTTAAAATAAAAAATAGTTATATACTCACCTTACGACGACCCCCGGACTCTGTACCGCCTCTCACCACGCTCCCGGCATCTTCCAGCCCCAGTAATGCTTAGCGAGAAGGGCCGGAGATGAAGTCACTCTCACGAGAGCGCGACGCCATCAGCGGTGTTTCGTGCTAAGCTTTACTGGGACCAGAAGATGCCGGGAGCGTGGTGAGAGGAGAGAAAGAGTCCGGGGGCCGTCGGGAGGTGAGTATATCACTATTTTTTATTTTAACAGAGACTCTAGAATACCCGATGCGATAGAATCGGGCCACCATCTAGTAGATACTAAAATCCCTCCTCATATTTCTGGAGAATGAATGTACCACACAAATTCTTACACTTTGTTTAGTTATCGAGATGGGCTTCAGTGAAGAAGCCGCCAACAAAGAGGTCTGAACTGGATTGCAAAACTGTAAAAGCTATGAATTAATAGCTCATTTACTATGTACATGAATCACTTAGACATATATAGTGTACATAGTGTATGTTTACATAGAGTATGTAAGATAAATGTTTGGTTAGAAGAATATTTCATTGCTAGTATTGCATAAATATGTGTAATCCATTCATCTAAGTTCACCATTGCTGCCTCCTGAGTTTATTGGAACTTTGTACACAACTTCTTTGTCCCCCTTCTCTGTAAAATGTTCTCATGCTAAAAATATCCCATCTTTTCCATTGTTATAATCTGACCGTAAATCTATAAAAACGCATTCACCAGAAGTTAGCTGAAATACCAGCAGACACATACATGCGAGACGTCTCTGCTGCTTTCCCAGAGCTCAGTTATTCTGTACTCTTTAGATAAAGTAATCACAAAACCCTTTTCTTCCCATGTGCCCCTTTCCTGGTTTTCGATTTCAGGTGCCAACTTTTTAGTAGGCATTTCAATGGGTGCTGATTTTCACACCATCTCTGATAAGTTTGTCTGCAGCCAAAGGTTGTGAAACATACAAAGCTTGATTACATTCTAATGCCAACATGGAGGTCATGTTTAACAATGAAAGACAAGGCACAATGTTTGTATCAATGCAAAAGTGGCCTCAACATGCTGGCAGTCAAAGATTTTAAAGGGGGAAACACAAGTATTGAAATAAAAAGGACTAAAGATTCTTATCTTCAGGGAAACTGAAAAATTCTATGCTTAATAAACAGAATGTAAAAGGGTCGCAGAAGGGTTCCGCAACCAGATGTAGAAGAGGAAGAATTAGAGAGGTGCTGTGGATTAACTGGAAAGCAAGGCTGAGGATGGATTACAGGGATGCAAGTCTGTAATAAGGGATGGAGCAAAGAAGGAAGTCACAACAGTCTAGCTAGGATATGATGAGGGTGTAACTTGTTATGACCTTTGGAATGATCCAACATTTCCATGTGTTAAACTCTTCATTTGATCAAACCCAGCATCAATGTTGTAATTAAGAACAGTGACAAGGAATACAATTCTTTTCACAGGGCTTTTGTATACTGTAGGTCTCTTGACTGGGTTCTTGGAATTCAAATATAGGTACCAAGTCCAAATTTAAACAAGTAAACGAGTATCACTTTCGGAAATTAAATCAGATTGTCAGTATGCCAGGTGCCTCCTGATAAATGTTTGCCCCGGCCAACACCAATTGACTTGCTTTATTTTACATTGATTGTCCATTTTTTGCATTCTTTGCAGTTTTTAACCTCCAATAGGTACCTATATTCATCCAATATAATGCTCTGGGGTACGTTGTGATTGGACTGAAAGTCTGCCTCCATCCTCTTACCAGTTACTCCTCTGTCTCTCTAATCTCTTGCCATTTGACTGCTCTGCCCCAGAATCTACTCTATTATGCTTCCACAATTGCACACTGTGAGAATCATGTGGGAATAGTGGATGAGGGCAGGTATATCTCGCCCAGATTCCTTTCCTATGTGGCCTAGTCTGGTCAGTATCGCACCTGCTTACTAATGGATAATGGGAGGTGGATATAAAAGGATGCAAGGTGGTTGTGTGAGTGTCTCAGCCTGGGAACACAGAGAGCCTGTCTGTGTGAGAGACACACATGAGTGGAAGCAGTGCCCACTGCAACTGTGGTTTGGCTGGATGGGAGAAGCCCGCCAGTTGGTAGTTAGGTTGTCCATTGTTTAGTTAGTGCCGGACAGACAAGGATTTGTTTTATGTTTTATTTCCTTTTGCATTGCTTTCACCGTTAATAAACCTGACCCAGGGTCAGTTATACACGAATCCCAGCTCTGCGCCTGAGTTTCATGCTGAACGCACGTGACCTTTGACCCCAGCAAAGGCGATCCCGGAGTGTTTTATCACATTGTGGTGGAGAACGCGGGCATCACGTTGCAAGCATGAGCATGGAGGACGTGGTGAAAGCGCTGGTACAGTCCACCGCCGTCCAGCAAGAAGCTAATCGGGTGATGATGGCCCAGCTGAAGGAGTTGGTGGACATGACAGCTACCGATCGTTCGCTTCTCCAGCAGGTGGCGCAGCGCCTGGCAAGCTTACCTGAGGTTAACCTGGAAGCAGAGTCGAGAGTGATTCACGTGAGTCGGTACTGGCAGAAGATGACGACCGAAGATGACGTCGAGGCATACCTGACCACGTTTGAACGGACGGCGGTGCGAGAAAAATGGCCGAAGGCACGATGGGCCGGCCTGATTGCCCCGTTTCTTTCCGGTGAGGCCCAAAAGGCATATTATGACTTGGAACCTGAAGCTGCGCAGGACTTTGACAAATTGAAAGCCGAGATCTTGGCCCGGCTGGGAGTGACGACCGCTGTCCGTGCACAGAGAGTGCATCAATGGACTTATCAGCCGGATAAACCACCGCGGTCACAGATGTTCGACCTGATCCACGTGACGAAGAAGTGGCTACAACCCGAGGTGTTGACAGCGCCAGAGATAATCCAGAGAGTCGTCATGGACAAGTACCTGGGAGCTCTACCGCCAGCCCTGAGGAAGTGGGTAAGCCATGGAAATCCTACGACGGCAGATCAGCTGGTGGATCTGGTTGAACGTTACTCCGTGGCGGAAGGACTCCGAGATGACGCTACCCCACCTCGTTCTTCATCATCTCCACGTGGAACCGGTAAGACTGTTCCAGGGAGTAGGGGAGATGGAAAAATCCCTAAGACAGTGGGGGAGGAAAACGGGACTGCCCGCACTGCGAGGCCGAGAGTAACGAACTATGGTCTAAGCAAGGGGCCCGTTAGGTGTTTCCGCTGCCAAGAGATGGGACATATTGCTGCGAACTGTCCGGTCACTACTGAACCCATGCAGTGCGACGTCACAGACTCTAAAAACCGCATGTCTATGGTTGCACGGGTGGTGAGTGTGAATGCCAGTCAAAAGGATGTGGAAAAACACTTGTGTGATTTAATTGTTGATGGCAAAAATGTGGTGGCATTGTTAGACTCGGGAAGTGTGATGACTCTGGTGAAGGCCAGTCTGGTGTCAGCCCCGACTGGACCATCAGACAAATTTTCTGTAACATGTGTGCATGGAGACACCTGTTCGTACCTCACCACGGTCATATGCATTACTACTTCCTATGGGTCTGTGCAACATAAAGTGGGACTCGTCCCGGCGTTATTGCATGATGTTATCCTGGGCCGGGATTTTCCCCACTTCTGGCAATTGTGAGAGAATCAGTTGATACCCCAGGGTAATAGTGTACATGATTCTTCTCCCAGGGCGCGTGTGGGTCCTGAACCCCTGGAAGAGGTCTCCCCGGAAGACTCTGGGGAAGAGTCTGCGGGAAATGACCTGCAGTTCCCGTTTTCAGTCATGGCGGGTGATACGGAGGAGACCGGGGAAGAGGAGGAGGCCGACAGCCGTCCACCTCCCCGTTTGCCGGATTTAGAAGTTCAGAAAGATGACTTCCAAAGCGAGCAAATAAAGGATCCTACCCTTTCTCAGGCTAGGACAAATGTAAAAGTGATAAATGGGGTACCCGTAGAACCTGGTTCTAGGATGGCATATCCTTACATGGTTCTGGAGAATGATTTACTCTATCAGATAGAGAAAAAGGGGGAAGATACGGTGCAACTATTAGTCGTGCCAAAACCCTACCGGCGGCAGGTGCTGGACTTGGCCCACGGACATGTGATAGGAGGTCACTTGGGAGTCCAGAAAACCACCGAAAGGATATTACACTGTTTTGTTTGGCCAGGCATGCATCACGATATTCGTGTATATTGTGAGTCTTGTCCTGACTGCCAAGCCTCTGCACCTAAGCCCCGGTTCTGTAGCCCTTTGGTACCCCTACCTATTATTGAAGTCCCGTTTGAGAGGATTGGGATGGATTTAGTTGGGCCCCTTCCACGGTCTGCACGTGGACACCAACATATCCTGGTCATCTTGGATTATGCCACTCGTTACCCGGAGGCCATCCCTTTGCGTAACACGGCCACCAAGACGATTGCCAAGGAACTGGTGCATGTGTTTAGTCGGGTCGGTATACCAAAACAGATACTCACCGACCAGGAGACCCCCTTTATGTCCAGGGTAATGAAGGAGCTCTGCCGATTGTTACAAATTGAACCGTTACACACATCCGTGTATCACCCTCAAACAGACGGGTTGGTCGAACGTTTCAATAAAACTCTGAAGCAGATGCTGAGAAAGGTGATAGACAAGGATGGGAAGAACTGGGACTATTTACTTTCGTATTTGCTTTTTGCCATCAGGGAAGTACCCCAGTCTTCCACGGGATTCTCGCCTTTCGAGTTATTGTACGCCCGACGTCCTCGCGGACTGTTAGACGTTGCAAAAGAAACCTGGGAGGGTCAGGTCACTCCGTTTAAAACAGTGATAGCTCACGTCACACAAATGCAGGACCGTATTGCGGCTGTTATGCCTATCGTCAAAGAACACATGATACAGGCTCAAGGAGCCCAAAAAAGAATCTATGATAGGCGCGCCAAGATCCGTACGTTTGCACCCGGAGATAGGGTGTTGATCCTGGTCCCCACGGTGGACAGTAAGCTCCTGGCAAAGTGGCAGGGCCCCTTTGAGATCAAGGAAAGAGTTGGTGAAGTAAACTACAAAGTATACCAGGCAGGTAAACGGAAACCTGAACAGATTTATCATGTAAATCTGATAAAGCCCTGGAAGGATCGGTCTGCCTTGTCAGCGGAGCTGGCCCGTCCTGTCTGCTCGCATACCGTACCGGAGGTACGGGTTGCAGAGACTCTCTCGGAGCGGCAAAAGACGGAAGTCAGGCAGTTTCTACTTCACAACCAAAAGTTTTTCTCAGAAAAACCCGGGCAGACTATGCTAATGAAACATGACATCGTAACGGAACCTGGTGTCACAGTTCACGTAAAGCCCTACCGAATCCCGGAAGCGCGCCGTGAAGCCGTTTCCCGAGAAGTGAAGGCAATGTTAGAGTTAGGAGTCATTGAGGAATCACACAGTGTGTGGTCCAGCCCGATTGTGCTAATTCCTAAACCGGACGGCACCATCCGGTTCTGCAATGACTTCAGGAAACTGAATGCGGTCTCAAAATTTGATGCCTACCCCATGCCCCGGGTCGACGAGTTAATAGATCGGTTAGGAAAAGCCCGGTATATTACGACCCTAGACCTAACAAAGGGGTATTGGCAGATCCCTCTGGTGGAGGCTGCCAGAGAAAAGACAGCATTTGCTACGCCTGAAGGTTTATTTCAGTATGTGTATATGCCGTTTGGACTGCACGGGGCACCGGCGACCTTCCAGAGACTGATGGATCGAGTCTTGAGGCCACATAGGTGGTATGCTTCGGCCTATTTGGATGACATTGTCATTTACAGCTTGGACTGGGAGACTCATCTCCAAAAAGTACAAGCTGTGATTGACGACCTGTGGGAAGCAGGTCTAACCGCGAACCCCAAGAAATGTCACATCGGGCTAGAAGAAGCCCGGTATTTGGGGTATGTAATTGGGAGGGGTGTTGTTAAACCCCAGGTTGATAAGATTCAGGCGGTTCAGGACTGGCCACAACCTGTCAACAAGAAGCAGGTGCAAGCCTTCCTGGGGATCGCCGGTTATTATCGCCGGTTCATACCCAATTTTGCAGCCATCGCTACCCCCCTGACGGATCTTACAAAAGGGAAAGACTCCGTCATGATTAAATGGAGTTTAGCGGCTGAAGAAGCCTTCCATAGCCTAAAACGGGCACTTTGCTCTCAGCCCGTACTGGTGACTCCGGACTTCCGCAGTGAGTTTGTGGTACAAACGGATGCCTCTGATACCGGTATCGGGGCTGTACTCTCACAAGTGAGGGACGGAGTGGAACACCCAGTCCTCTATCTCAGCAGGAAGCTGAATAAACACGAGCAAAGGTATGCAGTCGTAGAAAAAGAGTGCCTCGCCATTAAGTTGGTTCTAGAGGCCCTCAAATATTACCTGGTGGGCCGAAAGTTCAGGCTGATCACTGACCATGCCCCTCTCAAGTGGATGCACTTGAACAAGGAACGGAATAGCCGGGTGACCCGGTAGTTCCTTGCCCTGCAGGCTTACACTTTTACGGTGGAGCACCGCCCAGGGGTACAGATGGGAAATGCAGATGCCCTGTCCCGAGTGCACTGTTTGGCGGGTGTCATTGCTCGACCGGAGTGGTCTGAGCAGAAGGGGGGGATATGTGAGAATCATGTGGGAATAGTGGATGAGGGCAGGTATATCTCGCCCAGATTCCTTTCCTATGTGGCCTAGTCTGGTCAGTATCGCACCTGCTTACTAATGGATAATGGGAGGTGGATATAAAAGGATGCAAGGTGGTTGTGTGAGTGTCTCAGCCTGGGAACACAGAGAGCCTGTCTGTGTGAGAGACACACGTGAGTGGAAGCAGTGCCCACTGCAACTGTGGTTTGGCTGGATGGGAGAAGCCCGCCAGTTGGTAGTTAGGTTGTCCATTGTTTAGTTAGTGCCGGACAGACAAGGATTTGTTTTATGTTTTATTTCCTTTTGCATTGCTTTCACCGTTAATAAACCTGACCCAGGGTCAGTTATACACGAATCCCAGCTCTGCGCCTGAGTTTCATGCTGAACGCACGTGACCTTTGACCCCAGCAAAAGCGATCCCGGAGTGTTTTATCACAACACATATTTGCGTCCTTTAACTCACTCTGTACCCTTCCTGTGTATATCCAAATATCCAATTCAAGGGTTTTGTTCTCCTTCTTCTATGTCCTCTCCTACTGAATATGAAGGTATATTGGAGCATGTTTGTTGACTTTAGTTTGAAGTCAGAACAGATTCCTGTCCTAAGAACAGTATCTAACATTTATTCATGCCAAAATGTGCTCATATGTGGAGCAAAAATTGTTTTTTGTTTTAAATGGCTCAAAAAAGTTATATTTTATTCAACAAGATTAATAGCCTGCATCGCTGGATCATACTGTCCTTTTTGTTGTTCCTGACTTTCTGATGTTACACTGGAGATGTCAAGAGTGCTGAGGTAAGAAGAAGCTACTCAAACTTCTGTCTTCTCTTTCTTTTTGATCTAATACTGGATATACTAGAGGTACTGAGATAAGGATAGGCCTTCACACTACTGTTGACCCTGTCTATCTCATGATCTCATGTAATACTGGAGATAAGGGTGCTGATGTAAGAAGAGGCTGCTCACACTGCTGACCACCATGTCCTTCTGATCTAATACTAGAGATATAAAGGGTGCTGAGATAAGAAGAGGCTGCTCACACTGCTGACAACCCTGTCCTTCTGATCTAATACTAGGAATACAAGGATTGCTGAGGTCAAAAGAGACTGCTCATACTGCTGCATACCCTGTCTATCTGATCTAATACTGGACATGCCAGAATTGCTGGGGTAGAAAGAGGCTTTTTACATAGTTGTCCACCTCCACCCTGTCTGGATACAGATAATGTCACAGAATATTGTACAGATGATCCCTCCAAGTTAAAGCAGCATCACTTCGAACGGTACATGATCACAGGCACATGTCCAACTGTCCAACTAACATTATGAGACAAGTTTCTGTCAATGTAAGTCTACATTTTAATGTACAATAATGAATACATCCATAGGTAAAACAAGCGTGATTTACAAACTAAAATTATTTAGGAATATTTTTGGATGACTTTTTTTTTTATAGTTTTTTTTTTCTATTCATGCAGAACCCCTTTAATAAATAAATGTGTTAGAATTCTATTGCAATTTCTTTATATTGTTTTACAACTTTTTCTCTTATTCAGTATTTAAATGCAGACAACAGGCAAGAACTTTTTCTTAATTATCTTAATTATCTTTTTTTTTTTTTTTTTTTTTATCAGAGCTCAGCTTACATTTTTTAAACCACTTAGACAAAATTAAAGTTGTGCTATGTAATTAATTGCTATGGGAAACAAGGCTAGTTACAGAAATACTACTAAATTCACTTGAGGAATTGAGGTTACCTGTTCCTTTGATTGTGAGGAATGGATCAGTCCCCTAAATAATTATACATTATCCAGCTATCCTGTAAATACGTGATAAATATATTTTGTGCCAAAACTCTTAAAAATTTTATAACATTATCTTTTTAAACATTGAATTCTTTTGCACATTTTATGCTTATAGTTTTTTTTAATTAAATTTATGTAATTTCAGTTTTTAGTGAGTGCTGTCATATGTTAAATATTTTGTCATTCTGTAGACTTTAGTATTTTCTTTTTTTTTGTTTTATGCCATTATCACGAGCAAAAATGATTAATAACTGTTTAGCATTGCTAAAATATCAATTTACCAGGAAAAAACAATATAGAATGCATGAGTGTGTGATCCATAATTCCACAAGCATTAATTTATCAATAAATTTTACAATAAAAGTATTATGAAAATTAAAAGAACTAACAATTTTAAGAAACAATGCTTACCTAGCCTTTAGAAAATTTACAAACCAGTGTTTACTTAAATATTGTTACCGTTTGAAAAAAATTTCCCTTTAAAATACACAAAGGTTTTCTTGGATCCATCATTAGCTAGAAATAAAAGGGATTTTAAAGAAGAGTATTGTAACAATGTCCCAAAGGGCTTTTCCTAAATTTGGATTAAAGTCTGAAAACTAAGGAGAGTATCAGAGAGTGTTACTCCTATGTCTGAAAAACCTAGATCTTTTTTTTAATATTGATATTTCTAGGTCAAGATATGCATGAGAAGAGCTTTTGTCATCCCCAATATACTGACAAAATAATTGAGTCTTAAATCTTACAGCTAGTGACTGAGCAAGAAGCAAAGTTAAAGAACATAATCTAAATTGGAGATACCTTAGATAACCCCAGCTGAGATTGAGGCACTGAGCAAACTCGCTGGTGCAAAGGAGATTCTGATCAAACCGATAGATATGGGAGGGGCAATTTTGTTTATGGACACAAATAATTATATTGCTGACTTACAGTGTATATACAAAAATCTACACAAAAAATGCCAAGTTGTTGTCCTGTAAAAACACTTTTAGCAAGAAGAATCATTTCAGAACTTTTCCACTTTTAGTGTCACCCATAATCTTTACAATCCATTGAGAAACCCACTGAAATAAAGAAAAAAAAGGTACAATAATGTGGCTGCAGACGTGTGAGCGCTCTCTTAAATTGGGGATGTAAGTGTGTTCAGAATTAGCCAATCAAATTTAAACTACAGGGTGGGCCATTTATATGGATACACCTACATAAAATGGGAATGGGTGGTGACATCAACTTCCTGTTTGTGGCACATTAGTATATGGGAGGGGGGAAACTTTTCAAGATGGGTAGTGACCATGGCGGCCATTTTGAAGTCAACCATTTTGGATCCAACTTTATTTTTTCCAAAGGGAAGATAGTCATGTGACACATCAAACCTATTGAGAAATTCACAAGAAAAACAATGGTGTGCTTGGTTTTAACGTAACTTTATTCTTTCATGAGTTATTTACAAGTTTATGACCACATATAAAATGTGTTCAAAGTGCAGCCCATTGTGTTGGATTGTCAATGCAACCCTCTTCTCCCATTCTTGACACTCTGATCACAACACCGCAGAAGAAATGCTAGTCTAAGGGGGTCAGATTCCTTGTAGGAATGCTCAGACCAGACACCCATAATGTTGTGCACCATCTTGATGGAAAAACTCAGGGAACGTGCCGTCTTCAGCGCATAAAGAGGGCAACACATCATCATGTAGCAATTTCAGATATCCAGTGGCAATGAGGTTTCCCTTGATGAAGAATGGCCCCACTATCTTTGTACCCCATATACCACACCATATCATCAATTATGGGTGTCAGGTCTGAGCATTCCTACATGAACAGTTTCCTGGAAAGTGGATTGGTCATTGTGGGCCAGTTGAATGGCCACCAAGGTCTCCCAATCTGACCCCCTTAGACTTTTATCTTTGGGGTCATCTGAAGGCAATTGTCTATGATGTGAAGATGCAAGATTTGCAGCATCTGAAACAATGGATACTGGAAGCCTGTGCTAGCATCTCTTCTGCGGTGTTGCTATCAGTATGTCAAGAGTGGGAGAAGAGAGTTGCATTGACAATCCAACACAATAGGCAGCACTTTCAACACATTTTATAATTGGTCATAAACTTGTAAATAACTCATGAAAGAATAAAGTTACATTAAAATCAAGCACACCATTATTTTTCTTGTGAAATTCTCAATAAGTTTGATGTTTCACAAGACCCTCTTCCCATTGAAAAAAATAAAGTTGGATCCAAAATGGCTGACTTCAAAATGGCCACCATGGTCACATCCATGTTGAAAAATTTCCCCCCTCCCATATACTAATGTGCCACAAACAGGAAGTTGATATCACCAACCATTCCCATTTTATTTAGGTATATTCATATAAATAGCCCACCCTGTAATGTTAAATAGTAGTCAGTACACAGCTGCCATCATTCATAGTGATCCTGATTAACCCACATATAAAACTTAGCTGTTCTAGTAGAATTTTCCTGACATTTTCTTAGTTGCATTTTAGAGGAAATACTATGGTCCATTAACTGCTAACAGCACAGCAAAGAGATGTAGTTGTTGAATGTTGTGTAAATCTAGAAGTGGGACCAGAGCGCACAATAGGGTGATACCCTATGGAGGGAAAGTAGGAGAGTGCTGGTTACACTCAACTGATGGAGTGGTGACACTCCACAACGCCTATGTAGACATTAAGAAAAACTTTCCTGTGTGCCACGAAAGGAGGACATAAATGGATAGCACATTCTGAAGTAAGCAAGGATTAAGGGGCAGAAGGATTCTTTGTGTAAGGCAAGTGGAAGGTTACAGACAGCAAACATCCATCTATGTATATAATTGCATTAAATTGCCCGTCATCCACTTTCGTCTTGATGTCTCCGAATCCCACAATCCACCGCGCCGCACCGGAAGTACACCGACCGCCATTTTGGAACACCCAAGTGATGCCACTCAGATCCAGGATGCAGCTGCGATCCCGAACGCTGCTGCGATCCCGACCACTGCTCGGATCCCAGCAGCCGCTCGGATCCAGGCCGCTGCTGCGATCCCGACCGCCACTGGGATTCCAGCAACCGCTCGTATCCAGGCTACGGCTACAATCCCAATCACCACTGGGATCCCAGCTGCCACTCGGATCCAGGCTGCCGCTGCGATCCCGAACGCCGCTGCAATCCCGAACGCCGCTGGGATCTCGGCCACTGCTTGGATCCCAACCACCGCTCGGATCCCAGCTGCTGCTTGGATCCAGGTCGCCGCTGCGATTATGAGGCTGTGAAAGGGGTGTAATGAGGGGATATAACGAGAGGGGTGTAATGAAGGGGGTATAATAAGAGGGTGTAATGAGGGGGTATAATGAGAGATTGTAATCAGGGGGGAGTAATGAGAGGGATGCCGCCGCCAGTCCCCCGCCAGGACCCACCTCCTGACTACACGTGCCGGATCCCGCCACTGCCTGCCCACCCACCTCTGTGCAGTCACAGCCGGCAGGAAAGACCGCAGCTTGAGGCCTGTGCTGGAGATGGGGTGCGACCACCCTCTGGTGGCGCCGCACACCATCTCCAGCACAGGCCACAAAACACCGTCTTTCCTGCCGGTTGTGACTGCACGGAAGTGGGTTGGCCGCCACCCCCAGCGCCACCCCCAGCGCCACCCCCAGCGCCACACAGCTGCCCCCATCGTGATGTTAATGCTCTCCCGATGCGATAGCATCGGGCACACATCTAGTACTAGATAAGAAACAAAGGTGTAGCCAGACCTGAGGGTGAAAGAGGAGAAGATGGCCAGCCTAGGACAGGTGTTCTATGGAGAACTGAAGATATAGTGGCACACCAAGGAGCGTGTGGCCCACATCAAATAGACTTTGCGAAAAGTAGTGAGGAATGCACCTCAGGCAGTGAGTTCCTCACATGAAGGGAAGATGGAGGTTCCTATAGTGGTTTGCTGGTGTAATGTAAAAGAAATAATGTACCCCCACGTGTAACTGTGATGTTGCTGCCTCTAGATTGTGCTGAAGAAGTGTTCTATAAGTGTTATACCTGTTATCTGATGTATGTACATCTCATTGGTTTGTTCATTAAAGGAAAGTTTATTTTTGAACTTTTGTCTTCCTCGTTCATCTCTACTTCATTGGGTATTGGCTTGACATGTCAAGTGGCAGCATGGGGTCTGCAGTGGTGTGTTGCTAAGGTAACAGCTCACACACCAAGCCAGGCATCCTCTTTTTCTGAAGCGTGACAGGGCGTGGATACTACCTTTAGCTACAGCCACACTGCCCATTACACTAGGTATAAAAGTCAAGGGTTAAAACCAAGTAAAAGCAAACATACTAACAAACAAATTCCATTTATATCAATATATTCACAAATGAGTGGGAAAATTTCACAGATTTTCGCTGTAGTGGATTGGCTCACTTCACTTGCTTAACACAGGAATTCTTCTTGTTTAAATTTTAAACTGGTTTATTAAAACCAGGCTTCATAAACCAGTCCAAACAAAAGAAATAGACATATTCAGTCTATAGTCCTTACAACTGCAAGGTCCGCTTGCTCAGGAAACAGGATTCAGCTCTGTCTACAAAGTGCCCAGCTCTGCAGGTCAGCTTCCTTCAAGAGCACACACAACAATCATTAAGTCCAAAGGCTTCACTTTTACCTCCTGGATTCCTCCCTAGGGTGGAGATATGGTGAACATCTGTGCCGCCCACCTCTTCAGCTATTAATAATAGACCTGGGCCTGTCATGGCGATTAACCCCTCTCAGCACATAACATGCTTGTCAAAAACTTCCAGGTTTGTATAACTGAAGCTAAAAACCTCAGTGAAACATATCTCCCCTCCAGCACATTAGCAGTGACCCTCTTACACCACATAACACTGGTCTATGTTGGGTGAGACATATATTTATATTATGATATAGAACATGCATAAATACTAAGATCCAGCTGGCTCATGTTGTTATTGCTTCTGACAATAAGTAATCTAAATTTGGTAAAAATGATCATTCACTTGTTACCAATTGCTTTAATTGTAACACCATGTTGCTTTGGGAAACTCACTCTAACATCAATTTTGGTACTTGACTCCTGTGTTTCAGCACCACACCTTTGTGGCGTGCAACTTACAGTGACAATGCCACACTCCTGTTTTATTTCTTGGGATTTGTAGTGCTGCCCAGGCAGGAAACTTCAAGGTTAATTCCTAGATTGTTTAGTCTCCTTGCTGTGAGCCTTGGGCAGGACCACTCCCATTTTAAAACCTGAATCTGTCTTGCTCTGCCAGTTCCTCTTTATTTGGTCCATACCTCTATGCTCTCCTCCAATATTTACAGTGGCTGTTCTTGTATCGGACCTTGGTCCATTTACTATCTATTCCTCTAATTGTTTTCTCTCCAATCTGTGCCTTTTGGTTTTGACTCAGCAACCAGACCAACCTCTGCAAGCCTTCTCCACCGGCCAGCACCCATTGCAAGGATTCCAAGCTCCAGCTCCTATGTAAATCCACATCTCTGTACAGGAGTTAAATGGTGAAGAACAAGGTTTGGTTCAAATTGGAGTAACTAGTGAAAAGCCATTCAGTAAAAAAACCCAATTTAGAGCTGTCAGGTGACCATAGAGTCACTTTAAGTTCACCCTAAGACAGTGAGTCAATTTCAAGTCAACTGGCAGTACAATTGTTAATATGAAAATGTGGTCTATACTGTGCTATTCTGTGGCCTCTTCTATGTAGTGAAGACCTCCAAATAGTTTTAGTAGAGACCACCAAAGACTGTAGGAATAGAATAAGCCAGCATACAGTTAGGTCCATATATATTTGTACAGAGACATTTTTCTAATTTTGGTTCTAGAATTTACCACAATGAATTTTAAACAAAACAATTCAGATGCAGTTGAAGTTCAGACTTTCAGCTTTCATTTGAGGGTATCCACGTTAAAATGGGATGAAGGGTTTAGGAGTTTCAGCTCCTTAACATGTGCCACCTTGTTTTTAAAGGGACCAAAAGTAATTGGACAGATTAAATAATTGTAAATAAAATGTTCATTTCTAGTACTTGGTTGATAACCCTTTGTTGGCAATGACTGCCTGAAGTCTTGAACTCATGGACATCACCAGACGCTGTGTTTCCTCCTTTTTTATGCTCTGCCAGGCCTTCACTGCGGTGGTTTTCAGTTGCTGTTTGTTCGTGGGCCTTTCTGTCTGAAGTTTAGTCTTTAACAAGTGAAATGCATGCTCAATTGGGCTGAGATCAGGTGACTGACTTGGCCATTCAAGAATATTCCACTTCTTTGCTTTAATAAACTCCTGGGTTGCTTTGGCTTTATGTTTTGGGTCATTGTCCATCTGCAGTATGAAACGACGACCAATCAGTTTGGCTGCATTTGGCTGGATCTGAGCACACAGTATGACTATGAATACCTCAGAATTAATTTGGCTGCTTCTGTCTTGTGTCACATCATCAACAAACACTAGTGACCCAGTGCCACTGGCAGCCATGCATGCCCAAGCCATCACACTGCCTCCACCGTGTTTTACAGATCATGTGGTATGCTTTGGATCATGAGCTTTATCACGCCTTCGCCATACTTTTCTCTTTCCATCATTCTGGTAGAGGTTGATCTTGGTTTCATTTGTCCAAAGCATGTTCCTCCAGAACTGTGCTGGCTTTTTTAGATGTTTTTTAGCAAAGTCCAGTCTAGCCTTTTTATTCTTGATGCTTATGAGTGGCTTGCACCGTGCAGTGAACCCTCTGTATTTACTTTCATGCAGTCTTCTCTTTATGGTAGATTAGAATATCGATACGCCTACCTCCTGGAGAGTGTTGTTCACTTGGTTGGCTGTTGTGAAGGGGTTTCTCTTCACCATGGAGATTATTCTGCGATCATCCACCACTGTTGTCTTCAGTGGGTGCCCAGGTCTTTTTGCATTGATGAGTTCACCAGTGCTTTCTTTCTCAGGATGTACCAAACTGTAGATTTTGCCACTCCTAATGTTGTAGCAATTTCTCGGATGGGTTTTTTTCTGTTTTTGCAGCTTAAGGATGGCTTGTTTCACCTGCATGGAGAGCTCCTTTGACTGCATGTTTCCTTCACAGCAAAACCTTCCAAATGCAAGCATGACACCTCAAATCAACTCCAGGCCTTTTATATGCTTAATTGAGAATGACATAACGAAGGGACTGCCCACACCTGTCCATGAGATAGCCTTGGAGTCAACTGTCCAATTACTTTTGGTCCCTTTAAAAACAGGGTGGCACATGTTAAGGAGCTGCAACTACTAAACCCTTCATCCAATTTTAATGTGGATACCCTCAAATGAAAGCTGAAAGTCTGAACTTCAACTGCATCTGAATTGCTTTGTTTAAAATTCATTGTGGTAATGTCTAGAACCAAAATTAGAAAAATGTTGTCTCTGTCCAAATATATATGGATCTAACTGTAAATTCATGATAAAAAAAATTACTATATTTCCAGCACCAGTCCATGTTTTGGGGCATAATGTTGCCCAACTCAGGTTTATGACCATTGACATTATGTTGAAGTGTTTAGAACTTAAATGAATTTTTAGGCCTGTTTCACATTTCAGTTATTTCACGTCAGTCCAAATCCGCCAGGTTGTGAAAAAAACGGATCCGTCAGTGTTGTGACAGAAACGGATGCCACCGGATTTTTGACGGATCCGCTTTAGCAGGTAGTGACCGAAATTTAAAGGAAAACGAGTCTGGGGAAAAAAAGGAAGGAGAAAGAGAATGAGAATTTTTTTTTCTTTGCACGGCTGTTCCGGAACGCTACTCAGTGGTTAAAAGCCCTGCTCCAGTGAATCTGCCGGGCATGCGCAATATAAATTAGCGGACCGTCGCTCGGAAAAAACGTTGCAGAGTCTGTCCTATCCGCCCGGGAGATGCTAACATTTTGACGGACCCGTCTAAAAACGGGTGGGACAGACGAACGTTAGTCAAGATCTGCCGCTAATGTAAGTCTATGGGGGAAAAAACAGATCCGCCCCTTTTTTGGCGGATCCGTTTTTTTCAAAAATTGGCGGATTTTGACTGACGTCAAAAAACGGAAGTGTGAAACAGGCCTAAGCTAGACATCTTGCACCCTGAGGGAGTAAATAAGGAAGTTACAATTGGGATATATTAGTTATGGCATATTTATTGGGTAAGAATAGGGAAATATTAACCCCAGTGAGATGGTTTGAAACCTCGGTAATGTGAATTGGATCATATTACCAAGTTTTGAACCCAAAATTAAGAGCTTTTCATAACGTTGTGCATTTTTTTATATTTATTATTTCTTCCTTTCTCAGGCACGATGTGTTGCATTGCATTGTCAGACCTAAGGGCCCCATTTAGTCTTTAAGGATTTACATTTTTTCAAGGATGTGTGCATATGACTGCTGCTGACATAGTGCTTGTTAATTTGCAAATGTGAGTCTATATATTATCACTATATATTTCTGAACTGATTAACTGTACTAATTACAGGAGCATTAGTGGTAATAAATTCTAAAAAGTTTCTGTGACCAATGCTGTTGATTCAGATTACATTATATATGTGGCATGCTGTTGGTCTTTTGGGGAATTGACACTATTTACACTAATGCAGTTTGTTTAGTGATCAGGAACCCCAAGTTCTTCATCCATCTTTTGGAAATTCTTTAACTTACTTTTCATTTTTGTCTAGTGGTAACATTTTTGCCCCAAATTCTGGTGTGTGGTTCATGAATTTTGTCCAACATCAAAAATTGTCTTTATTTTTTACTTTATCCTTTTCTGCAACTTTTTAGTGCAAAAAGTAACATGTTCCACTAAAAAGTAACATGTTCTGCTAACATTTTTGCACAAAAATTACAGAGACTTACACAAAGGTGCAAATTAAAAGAAAATTTACAAATGAAAAAAAGTCAAAAATGCCACAAACAATGAAAAAAGGGTCAAATTTAAAAATGAATTGAGCCCTAATTGTTTTCTGTTCCAATTCAAGGGATTGTTCAAATGTTTTAAATTAATAGCCTGTCCTTTGGATAGGTGGATAGGCTATGAATATCTGATCGTTGGGAGTGTGACACTCGGCATTCCAGATGATAAGCTACTCTTGTTGGTGGCGTCCGGCAGTGCTCAGTTGCAGCATTGCACAGCACACCTCCGTCAACTGTATAGCGGCCTTGGTAGGAATCTGCATATATGCCTCTTATTCAAATCAGGTAGGGGTGCAGGGTGTTGCACCCTCACCGATCAGTTATTGATGACCTATCGTAAGGATAAACTATCAATGTGAAAGTCTCGGACAGCCCTTTAGAGGGGTTTTTCCACAAAGTACATTTTAATTATTAGAACTTGGAATAATATGTTCCACAATTGGATATGTTAAAAAAATGTTCCTGTGCTGAGATAATCTTATATACAGTCGAAACCAGAAGTTTACATACACTAGATAAAAAGACACATATGCAGGTTTTTCTCAATATCTGACATGAAATCAGAATAAACCTTTCCTGTTTTAAGTCAATTAGCATTACCATAATTATTATTTGCCAAATACCAGAATAATGAGACAGAGAATGTTTTAAAGAACCCCACAACATGATGCTGCTACCCACGTGTTTCACAGTTGGGATGGTGTTCTTATGCTTCCAAGCTTGGTCATTATGCCAAAAAGTTCAATTTTAGTTTCATCAGACCACAGGACATGTCTCCAAAAATTAAGATCTGTGTTCCTGTGTGTATTTGCAAACATGAACCTTGAGACTTTGAAGTAAGTAATAAAAATGCCTTAAACTTTCTCTCTCATTATTCTGGCATATGGCAAATAATAATTATGGTAATCCTAATTGACCTAAAATGGGAAAGGTTTATTCTAATTTCATGTCAGATACTGAGAAAAGCATGCATGTGTGTATTTTTATATAGTGTATGTAAAGTTCTGGTCTCAACTGTATGTGCCCTTGCTATGTGCCGTGTAATGGTTGCGTCTGACAATGCTTGAAGATGGGTATCCATTAGCCAGGTTTCAGTCCTTGTCAGCCTTTATTAGGGTCACCTTCATGTGGTGGGATGGCTTTTACTTTTTTTTAATCAAACTTATGTTAACTACTGTATATACTCGCATATAAGCTGAGATTTTCAGCCTATTTTTTTGGGTTGAAAGTCCCCCTCTCGGCTTATACATGAGTCATATACAACAGGGGGTCGGCGGGGGAGGGAGAGCAGGGGTGTCAGATCATTCTTACCCCCCCTAGCACGTCTCTGCAGCCCCCCTGCTTCTCCCATGGTCTCTCCCTTCCTTCCTTCAGAGGTCACGAAGTACCGCTCATTAAATTCATGAATATGCGCATATTCATGACTTTAATAAGTGGTACCACATGACCACTGAAGGAAGGAAGGGAGACCATGGGAGAAGCGGGGAGGGGGCTGCAGAGACCGCGCCAGGAGGGGGTAAGTATATGCAGTATTCACCTGTCCCCGCTCCATCGCTGCTCACTGCTGTCTGCCGGGTCCTTTGTCAGTGACGTTCTGGCAGCAGAGGGCGCTGTGACGTGGTTAGTGTGCGCCGCACCCTCTGCTGCCTGAACAGTCACTGATAGAGGACGCGGCAGACAGCGGCGAGCAGTGATGGACCGGGACAGCTAAATATCTGAGGGGCCCTGAGCGAGCGGTGATACTGGCACCTGGCCCCCAGCGATGGAGAGGTGAGTATGTCATTCTTTTTTTGTTTGCAGCAGCAGTGGCAGCATGTGGGGCATAATCTATGGAGCATCTTATGGGGGCATAATCTATGGAGCATCTTATGGGGGCATAATCTACGGGGCATCTTATGGGGGCATAATCTATGGAGCATCTTATGGAGCCATTATTAACCTTTGTGCAGCATTATATGGGTGTATTTTGTATGGAGCATCTTATGGGGCCCATCATGAACTGTATGAATCATTATATGGGGCTCCTGATTCAATATGGATATTCAAAAACATTTAACCTACTGATGTCTCAATTAATTTTACTTTTATTGGTATCTAATTTTATTTTTGAAATTTATCAGTAGCTGCTGCATTTTCCACCCTAGGCTTATACTCGAGTCAATAAGTTTTCCCAGTTTTTTGTGGCAAAATTAGGGGGGTCGACTTATCTAAGAGTATATACGGTATATTATTTTATTACATATTGCTATATATTTATTTATTGCAGTGTATTTGCTTATTTAAGGGTGGTTTCACATTAGCGTTTAAGGCTGCAGCGTCAGCCTGCGCACGGCTGCTGCTAAGCCCCGCCCCTGTCGCACCTCCTCCAGTAGCTCCGCCTACGGGCGCATGATGCTGCATGCGTCCTGTATCCCCTATCTTTAGCACTGGGGACGCAGGCCGTGCGCAGGTATGCGTTTGGCGGCGCATGCGACCTTTTGAAGGTGCGCCGAGAGCACCAAATTGCAACAAGTTGCGTTTGGCGCTAGTCGGCGCACCCGTCAAAAGGACACATGTGCTGCCAAATGCATATCTGCGCACAGCCTGCATCCCCAGTGCTAAAGATAGGGGGCCCAGGACACATGCAGCGTCATGCGCCCCTAGGCAGAGCTACCGAAGGAGGCACGGCAGGGGGTGGGGCTTAGCGGCGGCCGTGCGCAGGCCAACGCTGCGGCCTTAAACGCTAATGTGAAACCACCCTTAGTTATATCTTAGGCTTTGTCTGTTTATTGGCCAGTGTGAACATGTGCCTACATCCGCCATGCACACCAGCTTATAATCAAGTTCATCTCTTTAGGTTTTCATGCAAGAACATTGCTTGATCATACCACATCTCCTGGCCGGGGAAGGGGGGAGTAAAAGAGTATACAGACATTACTGCAGAAGATCTCAGCGGATTCTTTTTGTGCAGCAAAGCATTTCTCTGCCTGATTTAATCAATGTTTTACCTCACAGAAAGAATCAGCTGTGATCCCATGCTGTCCTGTCTGTATACTCTCTTGCTTCCTCCCCTGCCCAGGAGCTGTGATATGCTCAGACCGTGTCCCTGTACGGTCAGACACAGCCATTACACAGTACACAGCTGGGGCACATTTATAAGATTGACTCAGCACATTTTATTTAAACACATCCAATTGTGGAACTTATTATTATTCAAAGATCTATTCTTCTCTATATGAATACCATTCTATACAGATTTTTTGCTCAGTTACATGGATCTTACAGAAAATTACTTTTAACCCTGAAAGCCAATACATCTTTTTACTGACCTGAGATATAAGAGAATATTATCCCCACACAGGTGACAATCCAGCAGCTGTCGGCTGTCCACTATAGCTGACAACTTGCTCTATCACAAACGATCAGTGTTGGCACCGTCCATATCTGTTTAACCCCTTAGTTGCTGCTGTCAAAAGTGACTACATTATAAAAATAGTTAAAAGATTGTGGGGGCTTCCACTTTAATCTAATTGACAAACCAAGATTATGATTGTGTGGTCCTGATGTTTGCCATAGCAGATCATGGCCAAATTGGGCCTTAGAGTCTCCCGGCTATAGCGGTCGGTTCAGAAGTTAGCGACATTTAGGTGGTAAACAAACATAGTAACATAGTTATTAAGGTTGTAGGGAGACTTTAAGTCCATCTAGTTCAACCCATATCCTGTCCTAACCTGCCCTAACATGTTGATCCAGAGGAAGGCAAAAAAACCCCATGTGGCAAACAGTAAGCTTCACATTGGGGAAAAAAATTCCTTCCCGACTCCACATACGGCAATCAGACTAGCTCCCTGGATCAACGCAATATTAAGGAAACTAGTGTATATACCCTGTAATATTATAGACTTCAAGAAAGACATCCAGTCCCTTCTTAAATTTTATTAGGGAATCACTCATTACAACATCATATGGCAGAGAGTTGCATAGTCTCACTGCTCTTACAGTAAATAATCCGCGTCTGTGAGTATGCTTAAACCTTCCTTCCTCCAGACGTAGAGGATGCCCCCTTGTCCCCGTCACAGGTCTAAGAGTAAAAAGATCATTAGAAAGGTCTTTGTACTGTCCCCGCATATATTTATACGTTGTAATAAGATCACCCCTAAGCCTTCGATTCTCCAAACTAAATAACCCCAAGTGTAATAACCTGTCTTGGTATTGCAGACCCCCTAGTTCCCTAATAACCTTGGTCGCTCTTCTCTGCACCCGCTCCAGTTCAGCTATGTCTTTCTTATACACCGGAGACCAGAACTGTACACAGTATACTAAGTGTGGTTGCACTAGTGACTTATATAGAGGTAAAATTATGTTCTCCTCATGAGCATCTATGCCTCTTTTAATGCATCCCATTATTTTATTTGCTTTTGCAGCAGCTGCCTGACACTGGCCACTAAATATGAGTTTGTCGTCCACCCATACACCCATGTCTTTTTCAGTGACAGTTTTGCCCAGTGTTTTACAATTAAGCACATAATTATACATCTTATTTGTTCTACCCAAGTGCATGACCTTATATTTATCCCCATTAAAGCTCATTTGCCATTTATCAGCCCAAGCTTCTAGTTTACATAAATCCTTCTGTAATATAAAATTGTCCTCCTCTGTATTGATTACCCTGCAGAGTTTAGTGTCATCTGCAAATATTGAAATTCTACTCTCTATGCCCCCTACAAGGTCATTAATAAATATGCTAAAAAGAAGCGGGCCCAAAACTGACCCCTCTGGTACCCCACTGCTAACCGTGACCCAGTCCGAGTGTGCTCCATTAATAACCACCCTTTGTTTCCTATCCCTGAGACAGCTCTTAACCCACCTACACATATTTTCCCCTATCCCCATTGATCTCATTTTATGAATCAACCTTTTGTGTGGCACCGTATCAAAAGCTTTTGAAAAGTCCATGTACACCACGTCCACTGCATTCCCTTGGTCCAGTCCGGAACTTACCTCTTCATAAAAGCTTATCAGATTAGTCTGACAGGAACGGTCCCTGGTAAACCCATGTTGATATTGGGTCATAAGGTTATTCTTCTCCAGATACTCCAGTATAGTATCTCTTAGAAAACCCTCCAGGATTTTACCCACAGTTGAGGTTAAACTTACTGGCCTATAATTTCCAAGTTCATTTTTTGTCCCCTTTTTGTATATTGGCACCAAATTTGCTGTAAGCCAGTCCTGTGGTACAGACCCTGTTATTATGGAATCTTTAAAGATTAAAAATAATGGTCTATCTATGACTGTGCTAAATTCCTGCAGTACTCGGGGGTGTATCCCATCTGGGCCCGGGGATTTGTCAATTTTAGTGTTTTTTAGACGCCGCCGTACTTCCTCCTGGGTTAAGCAGGTGACATTTAATGGAGAATTTTTATCCCTGATCATGTTATCCGTCATGGGATTTTCTTGTATAAATACTGTTGAAAAAAAGTCAATTAGCATATTGGCTTTTTCCTCATCCTCATCCACCATTTCACCCAGACTGTTTTTAAGGCGACTAACACTATCATTTTTTAGTTTCCTGCTATACCACTTTGCATTAATTCCTGAAAATCACCTGACAGCAGTTTTCAATATGTCAGGGGGTACTGTTTTTAAAATGGTATCATGTTTGGGGTCTTCCAATATATAGCACCCCCAAAGTCACTTCAAACCTGGATAGGTTCCTCAAAAAATAAATTATGTAACTTTCCTTGAAAAAATGAAAAATTACTGCTATATTTTTAAACCTCCTAAAAGCCTAACAAAATAAATTAGAGTCAGTGATAAGCGGTCAAAAAGGAGCGCTTAGGAAGCAAACCAGGGGCAGACTAGGATGTCAGGTCTCCACCGCAGCTCCAGTCGAATACCTCCAATGGAGTATAGGAGCAATGAGAAAATGGAAACCTTAGGAGCGCAGGAAAGAGACTCAGACAAGAGATGGGTTTAAACCACAACGCGTTTCAACGGAGGATCTGTCTTCACCAGGTGGAAGTTTATTAATGTCATAGGGGATGGGGTATTTAAATGGGAAGCAGCCAATCACAACAGTCAAAACAGTCACATGTTATGATAGTCACATGTTACGACAATATGACATCATATGTATAAAAAAAAGGCGATAAAAACAACCTATATAAAACAGCATGAGTTAAACAAGTTTTAAATGTATAAAATGTGCAAAAAGGAGCAATAAAATAATATAGATAAAAATGAATAAAATTATTAAGAGGATAGTAGACCACTAAAAAGACCAATTAAAAAAAAAAAAAAAAAACCAACAATAAAGAAAGCGAGAACCCATATTAATAATAAAAGCATGTAAACAATAGCATCTTAAGGGCCTGTCACACTAAGCGATATAGTGACGTTATAGCGATATTGCTAGCGATATCGCTATGTGTGATACTTACCTCCGACAGCTCCCCCGCTGGTTATCGCTGATCGCGCGAGAACGTCCTGGGCCGTTTCTCGTTGTCTGCTTCCTGCTGGGCTTCCTGTGGAGAGACGAGCGACGAGTTTGGACGCGGGAGGGAGGACGTCAGGATCGCCTCGTCTGACAGGTAAGTAACGACCCCTGCGATGTCGCTGGTGAGACCTGCCTGTGTGGCAGCTCACTAGCGACCACTTAGCGATGCACCAGCGATCCTGACCGCGTCATATTGCTGGTGCATCGCTAAGTGTGACAGTACCTTAAGTAAAATGCACTGATGATAAAAAGGCAAATAAAGTTATCTGGTCACTTTATCTATAGTTAAATTCAGACCTTCAGGAGCAAGTGTGCCAAGGTTGAATATCCAAAAGCTTTCTCTACTGATTAAACTGTTGAAGCGATCAGTCACGGTATCAGGTATGTGGTCAATAATCGTTAGTTTCAAAGTTTTTGGATTTTTCTGATGCACAGTTAAAAAATGCTTAGAAAGGCTGTGCAGGAGAAAGTCATTTCGGATATTCTGTCGATGCTTGTTCAATCTAGCATGCATCGTTTGTATGGTTCGACCTACGTACTGTAGGCCGCAACCACATTCAATCAAGTATACCACAAAAATGGATTGACAGTTAACATGAAAATTAATTTTATATGAGCTACCTGTAGTGTTGGATTTAAATTCATGTACTCCATTTAAAATGGAGGTGGAGCAAAGACATTTGGGGGCTCTACATGCATAGCAACCAGGGTTCAGAGAAATTGGGAGAGAGGATAGGGAGCCTTAACTCAAGGTGGTGCTTGGTGCAACAAGGTTCCGTAAAGTAACAAGAAAGCACAAAATGACAAATTTGCAAAAATACTCTGCAGTAAAAAACATGACAGAAATCAGCAAGTGCTGTATAACAAATACAGGGTATATAGTCGATACGTTTTTTGCAAAAAATGTATACCAAGCCGCTTCACCATGTCACAGTAACCCTTCACGAAGCAGTCCCTATCTAATGTATTTAAAACCTGAACATGTGAACAGTGTCTAAATGAACAGGATATAGACAGGTGCCTCCTAGTATATGGGCTTGTGGTGCAAGACAGCTCATTTATGTGCATGTCACACAGGACAGAGGTGGGGTCTCCCAAACCATGCTGAGCACGGAAAAAATGGATTAAAAACATATGTGACATGCACAAGTGTGAACAAGTCGGTAAGACAATGCTCACACCACCCAATGGCTGAAACACAACAAGAAAGCACAAAATGACAAATTTGCAAAAATACTCTGCAGTAAAAAACATGACAGTAATCAGCAAGTGCTGTATAACAAATACAGGGTATTTAGTCGATACGTTTTTTGCAAAAAATGTATACCAAGCCGCTTCACCACGTCATGGTAACCCTTCACGAAGCAGTCCCTATCTAATGTATTTAAAACCTGAACATGTGAACAGTGTGTATTGCCAACTGTTTAGCAATAAGGTTCGGATACAGCTTTAAAGAAGGCTACTACTTGGATATAACACAAATTTATTATACAATGATTAGCAATTACAGGAAATAGAAAATAGTAGGATATTGCGTATACTTATATATTCAAACTACAAAGATTTTAGTACATATACTCACATCAGAAAGAAGAAAAGACAAGAATCTTCACTAGGGGCATTTACGTCATTTGTCCGGAAATACTTCAACTGGAGGAGCAGTCAGTGAAGACAGAGAATGCACTCCTAGGATCTACACTGTGGCTCTCACACAGGTCCACAAGCTCCTGCCTTCAGTGACTGCTTTACCAGCTTTTATATGCTTTAAACAAAAAGGTTTACACAATATAAAATTGTGTAAACATGAAAATACACAAGTTAGTTGTCTGATGTTGCAATCACATGATTGTGGCCACCTATCATGAATAAATAACATCAAACAAATCTTGTGTCTTCGGACTATTTACTCTTGCCCTGATATTTACATATGATAAGAACAAAGTTTCCAACAACTTTCTATGACCAGAGCCCTAGCACAAAATATATATTTCAGCTGCAATTGTCTATATGCCTAGTCCACTTTTAACCCCCATATGACACAAATATCAGATGATGCCTTGTCAATATACTCGCACCATTCACGGATCTTAAAATTCAAGTAAGTCAACAGCGTAAACAAAGGTTAATCCTTTCCAGTAATCCAGATTAAACATACTGTTTCAACAAGCATTGTCTTTTAGTATACTCAACACACAGGCTGTATTTCAATAGCCATTGCAGGTCTGACCTCATGAACTCTGTTACTGGATATGGGGCCTTCTAATGCTGACATTACAGGTTAATATCAATATGGACTAATCAATATATTACAATATGTAGGCTATAAGATATCCATATTTTTATTAGCACCACAATCCACCCTTGGATATCTTATAGCCACACATTATCCAACAACAACAAACCAATGTATGCATAATACAAATTACTCCTAAAAGCTATCCTAGAGCTAACACCTGACCCACTAGTTACATTAGTTGGAATATAATGAAAAGTGATATTTCCAAAGGAAAACATCCAACCTCTAGGCAATCTTACATGTTCTGCAAATGATGGAGAGATCACTATACTGTTACACGTCATATTTGCCCACCCTCATACTTTTGCACTTTTTATCTGAACTGGAGCCATATATAATATCCCTCTCCCCATCCCCAGTCTGATTCATCATATTTAAATGTTTATCACAAGTCCACTGACAGCATGGATCAGCTGGCATAATTCTTGGAATCCTTCTGTCAATCATTTCTCCCATTAGAAATTTTCTTCAGTACAGTTCACACTTTGGGTCACATCTTCTTGGTCTTTGCCCTTCAAAAATGACTAGTGTCCACTGAGCCAAGTAAAGCCATAGATTCTGTTTGGTTTTCAGAAATCCACACTTTCCATAGCTGGCATCTGTCTGAAGATTGCTTGGCTCTTGAAAGCAGTCTCACAAGATGAAAGCAAAAATACAACACTTACAGATCAGATTTTGATCTGAAGGGAAAACAAAAACATTATTATCTGAGATCATTGACTGCTACTTGAGAAATGACTTGAGCAGATTCAGGACACCTAATTGATTGATAGTTTGCGAACCCTAAGAATCGCTGCAGCGCTTTAAGAAACTTGGGTGGTACCCATTCCTTAATGGGTTGGATCTTGGCAGGATCCATGTGAAACCCTTTAGTTGAGACAATGTATCCTAGAAACTGTACCTCCTCAGCCATAAAAACTCATTTCTCTAATTTGGCGAATAGAGAATGTTCTCTAAGCCTCTGGAGAACAGAACAGACATGTTGGACGTGCGTCATAAGATCAGCAGAGTAGATCAGGATGTCATCCAAATAAACGACTACATATACTCCACAGATATCTCTGAAGATATCGTGAACAAAATTTTGAAACACGGCAGGTGCGTTACTGAGCCCGAACGGCATTACGAGGTACTCAAAGTGGCCAAGGGGTGTGTTAAACGCGGTTTTCCACTCATCTCCCTTTCTTCTATGGACAAGATTATATGCTCCATGGAGGTCAAACTTACTAAACCAACGGGCTCCCAACAGCTGATTAAAAAGATCAGGGATGAGTGGAAGCGGATACTGTTTTTTTACAGTGATTGCGTTTAACTCACGGTAGTCAATGCAAGGTCTGAGACCACCATCTTTCTTTCCCACATAAAAGAACCCAGCTCCAACAGGTGAGGTGGATGGTCTAATAAACCCCTTATGTAAACTGTCTGCTATGTAGTCTTTCATGGCCTGACGCTCTAGACCAGAGAGATTAAATATTCTCCCCTTTGGGAGATGAGAATCTGGTATCAAGTCTATGGGGTAATCGTACTCTCTGTGAGGGGGTAATTTCTCTGATTCCACTATGGAAAAAACATCCTCATAATCTCTAAATGCATACGGTACAAAGGGAGGTTTGATTTTAACTTGGTTCACCGATAGCGATATACAGTTGTCCTGACACTGTGGGCTCCAGCGCACAATATCACCAAGGTGCCAGTCTATGACCGGATTGTGTGTACGCAACCATGGCATACCCAAAATAACTGCAGCTGATAAATTATCAATCACAAAAAATTACACATGTTCAGTATGTAATGTCCCCACTGACATTGCAATTTCTGCAGTAACAAACTCCACTCCACCCTGGACAATAGATGTGCCATTAATCGCAGTGGTTTTAATAGGGGCATTAAACCTTAGCAGTGGTACACCCAGCTTCTTTGCCACCAAGAAATCCATGAAGTTTCCCTCAGAACCACTATCCACATAAGCCTCCAAACACAGAGATTTTTTAAGGTATGACAGAGAGATGGGTAAAAAAACTTAAGCCGCATCTGCGGGCAATACCTGAGCCACTGGGCAGGCATGACCAGAACTGCCCAGGGGCTGATGTCCCAGGAGTGAAGATTTCTGTTGTCCAGTGTTTTCCCTGAAGTCTCCAGACTGCAGCATGCTTGTGTAGAAGGATGGAAGTGTTCCCCCAGGCTGTGCAATGAAGCAGGTAGCAGGTGCTTTTAGCCAAATAATCAGCTCAGGCAGGAGAGAGAGAGAAAAAAAAAAAAGTTCAGGAATAATGCTTTTATATATATGCGATTCATATAAAAAACGATTTTTTGGGCCAGATATAATGTGACGTCCGTCTGCGAGTCTGGGCTGCAGTAAGACAGCACTCCGAGCAACTCCGATACCCTTTACCCCTATACAGGGATCTGGATTTACAGCCAAGCACAGGAGGTAGCTGTCTGAATAAGAGCAGCGGACCAGAGCAGGACGGTCGCCAGAAAGGGGTAAAAAAGCGGGACCAAAAGTGTAGTCAGGAATCCAAGTCTAAACCAGGCAGCAGCAGAGGTACAAAAACGGCAGACAGTAGCAGAGTCAAATCCAGGCCAAGGTCAGAGTCATAAACCGGGAGGGAGGCAGAGGTACCAAATCGTTAGGCAGTCGCAGCGTCAAAAACCAGGCCAAGGTCAGAGTCGTAAACCAGGAGGGCAGCAGAGGTACAAAATTGTCAGGCAGGAGCAAAGTCAGAAATCCAGGCAAAGGTCAGAATCAAAGATAGCAAATAACAAACTAGCACACTGGGGAAACCAAGACTATATCTGGCGGCCTGCAAGACAGGCCCCAAGGTATTTGAAGGATCAGGCTATCCCTCACAGGTTAACAGTCTGATGATGTCATTTGGACCGCCCCCAGGGCCAGGCCAGATGGTGATACACCAACCCTTTCATGACTGACAGAGGAGCGGAGTCTGCGCCCACCAGATGCCTGCGCAGGAGACCCTTCTCTGTCACCACCACCCACGGGGAAACCACAGCACCGCCTAGTGGCCGAGGTAGGAACAGCCATCCCCGAGTCTGATGGTGACGTGACCGCCCGGCGCCTCCCAGTGGTTGAGACCGGAACAGCAGTCCCTGTATCTGACGGCGACGTGACAGTCCGGCGCCTCCCCGTGGCCGAGGCAGGAACAGCAGTCCCTGTGTCTGACGGCGACGTGACAGTGGTATGCAGAAGAAGTTGGTAGTGAGGTGTAGCACTGTTGGAAATGACACCACTGACTGCTGCATGTAACGATTCTGCTGCATAGCTTGCAAGTAAGCAGTGTTGCAGGCCTGCAACACACTCAGCTGTTGCTCAGGACTAAGGTGTTCCGCCATGCCCTGTTCAATTTTACTGAAAAAATGCTAATTATGCAAATTGTCTCTTCAGAGAGGAAGAGGACTAGAACTCTAGTGCCACCTATTAGAGGTAGCAATCCTAAAAGTCAATGTTGACCCTTTAACGAGCCTAAACTTAGGATAAAAGCCAAACCAGAATCTCCATTTGCAGACACTGTGTTTCGGGGTACTGCCCCTCATCAGTGAAAAGTGGGAGATCTGGTTTGGCTGTGAGAGAGGCGTCTGACCGATATCCAAGAAGTATCATTTCTCCTTGCGGAGAATGACATGCTAAGCATGTCGAGGTGAGGAGACTTAAAGCCGCAATGCTCCTCTGGGAAATATGCTAATTATGCAAATTGTCTCTTCAGAGAGGAAGAGGACTAGAACTCTAGTGCCACCTATTAGAGGTAGCAATCCTAAAAGTCAATGTTGACCCTTTAACGAGCCTAGTTACATGACTTAGGATAAAAGCCAAACCAGAATCTCCATTTGCAGACACTGTGTTTCGGGGTACTGCCCCTCATCAGTGCCTCGACATGCTTAGCATGTCATTCTCCGCAAGGAGAAATGATACTTCTTGGATACTGAAAAAATGGTGCGCTGGCCTGTTGAGGTCGGCCTCCAGCCGGTCAAGGCGCTGGTCGACAGAATGGAAGCGGTGTTCCATGTGGGTAAAACCGTGTTCTATGAGTGAAAAACCGCTTTCCACTCTGACAGCGACTTGAAGCTGGCATGAAAGGCCTCGCTCAAGTGCATGAACTCGGACAAGACAGGCCTGTCTGAGGCCCTGTGCCGCTGGCGGGAAGTGCCCGCATAACCAGTGGCTGAGACCTGGGACAGGAGAACAGTTGATTGACCAGCTTCCTGGTCACCAGCTGTCCGTGTTGCTGACCTGCAAGCTGCTTCCTGGCTGTCGGATGGCTGGGACGGGTCCGAGGTCGTCCGATGAAGGACCGCTCCAGGGACAGGCTGCAGGGTGCTGCTCCAGGTGCTGTGGAAAGAAAAGAAAAACATTACTATCATGCATTTACAAGAATCATCAGCTGTGGAATAGAAAAGCACAGATTATTAAAAAAAATATATATATAATACTTACGCTCTGGTGGCAAGGACCGGTCTTAGGAACGTCAACTCGCGATGTTAGCGGTACTTTGTTCTGGTCTTTGCCGCTGAACCACTGTGAACCTGTCCCTCAGCTCGAACATCAGTGTTGAAGCGGTCCTTCATCGAGCGCCAACGTGTGCGGACTTTGTTCACTGTTGGAAAAACAAAGAGAAAACGTTGTACGAGCTAATTAAATCAGCTGTCATGTGTCAGAAAAGATATGGGATCAGCACCGAAGCCTGCATCAAAGAGAGAGACATGAAGTATGACATATCTGTACGTCATAGGTCATGAAGGAGTTAAGCTATGGTTATTTTTTTCAGATTAAAGATTTTTTTTAGTGGAAAACTGGGATTTTGGGAAGGGTGTTTTTACTTTCTTTTGCTGTATATTACACTATCCTGTCAGTTCTTGACTAAAAGACTGTCATACCCCACCTCCATTGAGATCTAAATGACCGAGTCTGTGACAAAGGCCTCTGGTTGCCATAGCAATCCATTGAAACCCCATGATTGCACTGTGTGGTGTCACTCAGATGACAGAAGGAATACTCTGCCAAACTCCTAATCTGTCCCTGTCTCTATTGACAGGAAACTACCAATCTGTCCCTGTCTCTATTGACAGCCACATATGAGGTGTTAAACTGTTAAGATTGGCAATCCTGTTAGTTACAGCAGCCACCCAGCTGTGTATATCAGATGGGCTCCCGTAGCGATCGCACCGGTAGAGATGGTGTACTGTGCGATCAAATGATGTGTATATCAGTCATGGAGCAGAAAGTGACATGTGTTCATGACAGACATATACGTTATATAGTGGTAATTGATTAATATCTATAAAGTTACATATAGTACATTTCAAAACATTACAATATCTAGGAAGTTCATGACACCTAAAATAACTCTGAAAAAACTAGGCTCTTTCTGTATTCTGTACCTGAAAACAATTTGTTAAATAGGACTACATGTGGTACATTACAAAAAAAAAAGTCTGGCATAATGTTCTCAATTTCTGAAATATAATAATGATTTACAAGAAATGTCGTATTGCTTTTACAGTAACATTTTTTGAATAAATCCTTATGGTGGGGCCTCATGGAACTGATGTCACTACTTTGTAACCTAACATTTCTCACCAGACTAAACTGAGTAAGAACAGACATTCTTTCTATTTACATTGATCTACTGTTACTACATTGGGCCCCTCTTCTCTTAATGTAGCATATTTAATAAACTAAATTTGCTTTTTACATTTTATCTTTGTCAGATAGCTTTTTTAGGTTATGGAGTATTATATAGTATTTCACTGTGGCACGCAAGTTAACGCTTATTGAAAGAGCAACTGTAGTATTATTTATTTTTTCCCAGTAAAAATAGAAAAAAGACAAAACCTTGCAATATATATTGTATCAGAGAAAAATGTCATCATAAAAACAGATGTCTAATGGTGATGGGCAAGCACTAAAATACTCGGGTGCTCGTTGCTTGGGTTGAGCAAATTGGAATGCTCGGGTGCTCGACCCGAGCAACGAGCCCAATGTAAGTCTATGGAAAACCCAAGCATTTTTGCTGCAACCCCTTAGGGTCTGAAAACATCTGAAATTGATGGGAACTCTGCTGAATTGACATGGGAACATCATGGGCAAGACCCCTGGAAGCATTTCTGACTCCCAGATCTCTGCTGTGAACAATGTTGTCAGAGTTTTACGCCACTTTTCCGACAACACAATAAAACATAGAAAAATGAAACCAAAATGGATTTTCCTGGGAAATATGTTAATGAACATCCTTTCCAGGGTAATTATATGTATGTAATGCAAAATAAATAACCCCCCAAAAATGCTCCTCCACCACTTGGGTTATGTTCACACGTAGAGTTTTTGATGCGTTTTTCAACTTTAGCATTGCTTTCAACAGACAAATGCATTCACTGGGAAATGTCATTTTAACATTTTCAACCTTAGCTGGCCATGTGGTGTGTGAGACAACATCACACACATCCTGTTTCATTTATGAAGGAGGGACTGTTAAAGGGGAGGGCCATCAGGCGGACTTTAATCTTCTTAAAGGGACAGCAGTTTGTACTCACTATTCTTAGAGAGCCATCAGCCGGCTATGTATTGTTGTTCTGGGTCACCCTCCCAGGGCTGTGGGGTACTCGGTACCGGGCCGGTCCTTCAGAGTGGAATGTCACAGCAGCGGTGACCCGGTCCGTGGCCCTGGGCGCCCATGTAAAGGGGTTGAGTGGTTGAATAAAGTTTATGAATGATTCGTGACGCCACCTGTGGTGTTCGGCAATGAAGATGTTAAGCCGACGCTGCAGACAGATCCTCTGGGACAGATGGTGGGGTGCAGCAGTGATGTTATAGCCCTCCACAGGCAGGGCTGTTGGTCCCAGAGCAGTGTAGATAGGTGTTGGGGACGAGGGTGCAGTGTATGGCACAAGGATGTAGCAGTGCTGGAGAGTTTGTAGGAAGAAGGCAAGGACACAACAGGGTGCAGTTTCTTTACTTTTACTTGGCAAATGCAGTCCAGGGTCCCGATTACAGATGGCACAGGAGCAGGCTAGCCTGGAAGCAACTCAGGAATCTCTCTTTCAGATGAGTTGTGTAGTCTCCTTCCTAGCACTTAGTTGAAGTACATGCAGCACTGTGTAACACTGAAGTTCCTCCTTCTTATCTTCTTTTAGAACTACCTCGTATGGCAGACAGCTGTAGCCCTCTATCTCTCTTGGCTCACCCATCGCTGTTGTGCCTCCGAGTCTTAGGTGGGAATAGAGCATTTACAGCTTCCTACTCCTCTGGTTTCTGTTGCAGGACCTTCAGTATCCATACAACCGTGGAGACCAGGCTCCAGATCATGCGCTATCACTGAGCGGGAGCTCTCTTTCCTCAGCTCAACCTCCAGCTTCTCTCCACACGTCTACACTCGTTGCCCTCCTCACACTAACTGACCATTTCCCTTCCTGGCCCTCAGAGAGCACTCCTCCCCCAATTCTGTTTCAGAGCTCCCTCTGCTGGCCTGGAGTGGGTACTGTGTTGCATGACATGGTTAACTGCTAGAGAGACCCTTCATTGCTTCCAATCCTGACATCACCCTCCCTGGAGGAAGGCAATGCCACTGTGGCGACCATACTCCTGGGAGCGCCACAGTTCCCATTATTAAAAAGTGGGTCTCCTATACTGTTATTGCCTATGCATTGAATGCAAGACCTGACCCAAATTTGGATGCACCCCAATAACCCACTGAACAGAAGTCCTGGATGGCCACATGAAACCAAAGTTCCCATTCTTATTTACTTGGTACTCGAATAATGTTAGCCTATGCATTGAATGCAAGGCCTGCCCTGCCCCAAAGTTACATGCACCCCAATAACCCCTTGAACCAACGCACTGGATGGCCATTTGAAACAAAAGTTCACATTTTTCTTAATTTGCTACTCCCATAATGTTAGCGTATGGATTGAATGCAAGGCCTGCCCTGCCCCAAAGCTACAAGTACCCCAATAACCCTTTGAACCAACGTACTGGATGGCCACATGAAACCAAAGTTCAATTTTTCTTAATTTGCTACACCCATAATGTTAGCCTATGCATTGAATGCAAGGCCTGCCCTGCCCCAAAGTTACACGCACCCCAATAACCTCAAATGCCACAATTTGTAGCCCACAGATAGATGAGGCGTGTGATGGAGATACTACACTGTAAAATATGTGGCCTGTATTTTTATTTTTTTACAGGAAAATAGTGTCAAGAACTAGTGTAACACACAGCAAAAACAGTTGAATGGAGGCCTCAAATGTGACCACTGGGACAGGCAAACCTTTTTAAAATAGCTGAACTTTCACGCTGTACTTTGAAAAGGATCTGGCTGTATTCTGCAGTCCCAACAAGAAAATGGAGTAAAAAAAAAAAAGTGTGCTCTGGATTGCTTTTGAATTAAATAATCAGGATTAAGATGCAAAAAAAATTTTTTTCTTGGCCAATGATACCTGGGGCTATGTGTATACGGTCAATATATGTAATAGGCAGCAACAGCAGACAGTAATGGAATGAACTCTCTTGATGTATGCAATGAGGTATGCCACATACAATGCTTGCCTGCTATTGATATCTATATACCCACATACACTCCCTGCCTACCTAGTGCTGCAATCTATATACCCCGTAGTTAGTCCTTAGAAGGACTATTGATTTAGCTGGATTTGTGTATTCAATTATAGTATACCCACACTATCTTTGAAATCCCCAAATCTGACCCTCTCTCAGCAGCTACTCTCCCTACACTAGCTGATTGCGGAGCTGACAGGGACGAGCAGGGCAGCGCCAGGTCTGATATAGACCTGATGACGCTCTGCGGCCAGCCAATCACTGTAATGCCACAACCAACATGGCTGAGGTATTACAGTGTATGGCAAACAATTCCTGCATGTTGGTTGGCGCTCTAAAGAGCACCAAACATACAGGGCGTGGACCCGAACTCCCGCCAAACAATCCCGGAAATTCTCAGCGCTCGCCGAACACCGCAAGTACAGCGATGCTCCGACGAGTACTGAGCATTACCAAGTATGCGTGCTCATCACTAGTAACGATTCTCCTTCTGGAAAGTGCCAAGTATCAGGAGACTTAAAGGCCACACTATGCTTCTATGGGAATTTAAATATTCACATAGCCTTTTTAGTGAGGAAGAGAACTGGAACTCTAGTTCTACCAATTGGATGTAACTATCCTAAGGATCAAAATGTGATGCAAGTCACGATAGTAAATATACAGTATATACTACTTACTGCAAGTAAAGGTAGGTCAAACAATCCGAGGTCAGGTCCAGGAAATGGCGCAGTACAACAAAGGAGAGTCAGAGACAAAGTCCAATACATGAGCCGAGGTCGGGAAAGCCAGAGAGACAAAACAGTTTACAGGGAGCAGGCACAAGCAAAGTCAGGTCACAAGCAAAGGGTCTGAGTCCGGGAAGAGAATCAAGTCAAACTGTGTCAGGAACAGAGCACAGAGAAATCAATGTTCCACAGGCAACAGCAAGTGTACAATTGACACTGGGGGGAGGAACTAGCATGCTTAAGTAGAAGCCTGATTAAGGAAAATGAACACAGGTGATTGCAGCACAGACCCAGCACAGACTGACAGCCCCGACACAAAGTAACAAAAAGACAGAAACAGAATGGAAATCATGACACAATTGAAGCGATGGCCGGGGGACCACCACAATGCAGGGAGATTACGGTACACAAGATGAGGTGCAAACAAAGGTTTAATTTACTGACAGGCAAGGAATGCAATGTTAGGAAAGTGCAAAACAGGGGTATGCAATGAAAACAGACAATTTACAAGAGGGATATTCTTTAGCTGGGCTGTCAAACAGCACGGTGCACCAACTTATCACAGCTCAGTGTATTTATCCAACAGGCAAAACAACACAGTAAAGTACAGTATGATGCTACTCTAACTATAGGCTATCTGGCCTTTGCTACCCAGGCTACACGGCTGCCGTGCTCTATCTATTGCAGCCTATCCTAGGCCCTAGTATGTGCATAGAAGGGGATAACACTCACAGTAGCGTTGGTATCTCAGTCCAATCCCGGGGCCCCTGCAGCTTTGCAAGATGGTGCACACGTCTTTCTGGAAGCTCTGTGCAACGTGGTCTTCCCCTTGTGTGCGGGTCCTGAGATGCTCCTAGAAATGGTGGATTCCCTCCTCTGGATTTCTTTCTTGTATTTCTTCGTGGCTTCTCACGGCAACACAGGAAAGCCACCTTGCTATCCCCAGAATAGTTTACAAAGTCACTCAAGTTCAGTCAGTCTCAGGCTATACGTTCTTTTACTCACAGCTCCAGGCACGTCTGCTTCCTGCTGAAATCTTGGCTCTCAACACACACAGAAAAGCAGCCCCTCCCCTCTCCAGTGCTGGCAGAATAACCCACACAGTCTCTTCTGCAGGGGAGAGCGGAATGTCCCATTGCTCTAAACAAGGGGGTGCTGTCTCTTAAAGTGGCAGCTTGTCTCTACTGTTCATAGCAACGCCACCCCCTTACACAATAGCAACCCTTTAGCCTCTTTACTCCCCAAAGCTGTTTGCTCCATCATAACTACGCCAAATTTTACAATTCTGACCATTGTCACTTTATGAAGTACCATGATAACTCTGGAACACTTCAACGTATTCCACTGATTCTGGGATTGTTTTTTTTTTGTGAAATGTTGTACTTGATGAAAAAGGAAAAATTTCTTCGATATGACTTGTGTTTATTCATGAAAAAATAAAATATTTAGAAAATTTAGCAATTTTCAAACTTAATTTGTGTGCCCTTAAATCAGAGTGTTATGACATACAAAATAATAAATAACATTTCCCATATATCTACTTTACATCAGCACAATTTTCAAAGCATAATTTTTTGGTAGGAAGTTAGAATGGGTAAAAGTTGACAAGCAATTTCTCATTTTTACAACAAAATTTACTTTAGTAAAAGTACTGTTTTGAAGGGAAGGAGCAACGTATGACTTTTTGAACACAAAATTGGCTGGAATCGGTAGCGGACGCCATGTCCCATTTGGAGAGCCCCTGGTGTGCTAAAACGGTGGAAACCTCCAATAAATTATCCCATTTTGGAAACTAAACCCCTCAAGGAATCTTTATAAATGTGTGATGAGCACTTTGAATCCCCAGGTGCTTCACAGAAGTTTGTAACATGAAGCTGTGAAAATAAAAAATCTAATGTTATTTTAGCCCCATTTTTTTATTTTCACAAGGGTAACAGGAGAAATTGCACCATACAAATTGTTGTGCAATTTTTTCTGAGTGCGCCCATACCTAATGTGTGCAGGAAAACTACTGTTTGGGCACACGGCAGAGCATGGAATGGAAGGAGTGCCATTTGACTATTTTAACACAAAATTTTCTGGAAACATTAATGAACGCCATGAGTTGTTTGGAGAGCCTCTGATGTGCATAAACAGTAGAAACTCTAGACAAGTGACCCTATTTTGGAAACTAGACCCCTCAAGGAATGTATCTAGATGTGCTGTGAGCACCTTGAACTACCATGTGCTTCACAGAAGTTTATAACATTGAGCTGGGAGAATAAAAATCACATTTTTCATGTAAATAATTTAATTTAGCGCCAACATTTATTTTTCACAAGGGTAACAGG
The DNA here is from genome assembly GCF_039654945.1 of Dendrobates tinctorius. Lineage (NCBI taxonomy): Eukaryota > Metazoa > Chordata > Amphibia > Anura > Dendrobatidae > Dendrobates > Dendrobates tinctorius. The sequence goes on along the minus strand of NW_027361711.1, from coordinate 17,769,464 downwards.
AGATATTGCACCATAAAAATTGTACAATTTTTCCTGAGAATACTGATACCCCGTATATAAGGAAAGGCAACTGTTTGGGTGCAAAATAGGGCTCAGTAAGGAAGAAGCGACATTTTGGAACACAGACTTTGATGGAATTGTGTGAAGATGTCATGTCGTGTTGGATAGCCTCTAGTATGCTTAAACAGTGGAAAACCCCCAAAAGTAACCCCATTGTAATCTAGTTCCCTCAAGGAACTTATCCATTATTATAGGTAGATGATTGACCCAGCTTAGGGGAAGGAATTTTTTTCCCTATGGAGAAAATTGGCTTCTACTCTGAGTTTTTTGCCTTACCCAGGATCAACAATGCAGAACAGCTGCACTAAAAATAGGCTGAACTAGATGGACATAAAGTCTTCCTTCAGCCTTCAAAACTATGTTACTATGTTTAGGTGTAGTGACGATTTTGACTCCATGGGTGTTTTCCAGAAACAAGCAGCAGTGGATGTTACTGAGTAAATTGCGAACTGCCATTGTAGTGCCCAGTAATTTGTAATGATCAGTACGCTGTAGTGACCAGTACATTGTAGTGACCAGTATATGATGCCCACCTTGTGCTTCTGGAGACAGGCACCCAATAAATTAGGCAGACTCTTATCACTACAAAAAAGCCAAACATGTGGATGCTAACTGTGGTTTAGGCACACTGGGGCTCATAATAGACGGGGTCATTTAGAAGTGCAAAATTTGCTGGGATTTCTTTTGGGGTGCGAGGAGCCATAACTATTTTCCAGAGCCTATGTGCTACCAATAACATGAAAGCCTCCTTTATTTCCATGGACAGATGATGGACCTGAGTGGGGACTTGCTATTTTTGTGGACTGAGTTGAAGCTTTTGTTGGGAACATTGTACATAACGTTTGCGATCACAGTTATCCGGCGCTCTACACTGAGCACTTACTTTGAGTTTTCCATCTAAATCTCCAAGTGACGTGATTCAAATGAAACCCCTGAGGGATCCATTTACTATAATAAGACAGCAGAGTAACTCTGGACTCCGTCTGACCTCTGCTCAGCAGTTTTCTTCTTTTTACAAGTGCACAAAACTGTGGTGGGCCATGCTTTTATGCACACCTAAAAAGACGGACACTGCCGGATCACAGGCCAGACAGTGTCCACAGTGACTCCATCTGCCTTATTATAGGGAATCTTCCACTGGGGATTAAGTCTGTACCACGTATTTCAGAGATTTACAATGAAAACTCTATGTTACTGCTCAGCAAAGAGCACAGGAATCAACTAGTGGGACAGTTTGATGGGGCAGATCATCCCGGATGCGGCTACAGTTGAAATGCCGATATAGTTGAAAGCAATGATAAGACAGGGAGCAACACACTCCCTCTCCCATCACTTCCCCTCTGCATATGATGACAAGGACACAGACACTGACAGGAGGCAGGATGACACTCACAGTGCTGAGATGAGCAGGCACTCAGAGCCGTGAGAGAACAAGGAGGAGAGGTGACTGGTGACTATTGCACTTATTTTTTTATGGGGAGTGCATTATACTATATGCGGGCCAATGGCGAGTGCATTATACTATATGGAGGCCTGTGGGGAGTGCATTATAATATATGGAAGACTATGGGGAGTGCATTATACTATATAGAGGCCTATGGGCAATGCATCATACTATATGGAGGCCTATGTGGAGTGCATTGTACTATATAGAGGCATATGGGGAGTACATTATACTATATGGAGGCCCATGGGGAGTGCATCATACTATATGGAGGACTAAGGGAAGTGCATTATAATATAAGGATGCTATTTAAGGGCCCATCACACAGTGAGGGGGCCATCAAACAGTGTGGGAATTAGAGTGAGGGAGCCATCAAACAGTGTGGGAGCTAATGTATGGTCTTTGTACAGTGTGGGGGCCATCATTAAGTGTTGTAGCCATCAAACAGTTTTGAGGCTACTAAGGGGTCAGTATACTGTGTGAGGGCACTATACTGTGTATTGGGGCAGCATCATACTGTGTTGAGGAGAGCTATACAGGGGGGAGACTTGGAACATAATTAAATGTTATGTAGACACTTATTGTTATAGCGGACTATGGTTTTTGTGACTGGCAAAGGGATACACAGAGGGCATTATTATTTTCTAGGGAGAAAAATGTGGGCACTGTTTTCTACGGCACTTGCGGGCATTATTACTTTGCAGGGGGCAAAATGTGGGCACTGTTTTCTATGGTACTTGCACAGGACATTAATATGTTCTAGAGGTTTGTTTTACCATGTTTTACCATTTAGAGGGCACACAGTAGGTGCAGTAATAGAGACACATATGGTAGCAGCAGCTCAGTATTAGGATATTAGCAGGATAAGGGGTTTGTGCAGGTTGGGGGATAGATGCGGACGATGTCTGAAATGTGAGAAGTCAGATGTGTCTTTGTTGAAATCTATACAGCTGAGTCCTGGCTGGAGACGTTGTCATGTTGGTCTGGAACAGATGCAAAAGATGGGAAAAGTGAATGACTCCATAAGAAAGAACTTCATCTGTAAGTCACTATTTATAACTGTACTATAATCTCCTGTTATGTTCTATGTTCTGTAGGACTTGAATCTACCACTATATGGTCACTATATGGCGGTAATATCATGTCGTTCTTTGTATAGAGATTTTTATTAGTAACAGTGAGGTCATCTGCTGAGGTTCTCCTACATCCCCTATTAGGGGGCCCACTATAGTTGTAATCAGGGTTACCTGTTTAGGGGCCCAATTAGAAGTATTGCTCTCCCTGAACCAAAACCCTAGCTTCGCCTCTGGCTCAGCCCCAAAGAAACTTATAAAATCCAGGGCAGCAGGTGATGACAATACTATTTTTGCTACTAACATCTAAAGAGCCAAAATCAGCCCACGTTGGGTAGCAGAGTAGAGGGGAATCTACAGTATGTGTATTGATGGCAATTTAAGCAGCTTGAACAGGAATAGCTGGGACAGAGACAATATGGAAAGAGAAGCATTACTGTATATTATTAGGGTTTGTGTTTTTTTCTACAACCTATTCTATTTTAAAGATAACAGAATTGTCTCTGAATTTGCTTTTCAGATGTATTAGGTTGTTATTATATACAAGAAATATTATAGTGTCCTATTGTTGTGTTACTTTTTGCAGCTACTAATACCTTATTTCCGTGTGCCTTCATTCAAAATATTAATATGGATTATGCAATTATTTACAGATTGCTTTCTTGTGATTATGTTACTCTAGACATCAATTAGTCTTCAGTTATAACTTGTGCTCTGTTGCGACTATGCCACAATGTGGTTAGGTTAGTCTTTTATTCCATGGTTGTGTTTTATGTTCATGCTGTGATATCAGTACAGCATGTGTCTTATTTTCTAATGCTGAGTTTTAGGGTATGTGCACACGTTGCGAATTCTGATACGGATCTGCAGCGGATTTGGCCCTGTGGATCCGCTGCAGTTCCGCAGGCATTGTACAGTACAATGCAAAGCAATGGGATTTCAAAACCACAGTGCACATGCTGCCGATTTTTCTGCGCAGATTTGCTGCGGTTTTAAATCCGCAGCATGTAAATTCTTTCTGCGGATTCCACAGCGGTTTGACACCTGTTCCATTGTCCAGGTGTCAAACCGCTGGCAAATCCGCAGGTAAGTAAACCAAGGACCCTTAAAACAACTTCTAGATACAGATGTGCATAAAAACAACCTTTAATGAAGCCTAAATAGTAGACAAAACAACCACATAAACAACAAGCAGCCGTGTCACCTATTACACCCTACTATGGGGTACTGATATGAAAGCTGCCTAACAACGGAGGTTGGCACCCTAAAGAAAATCGAGATTGGTGCCCCCGTTCCACGATGGCTGAACCTTAAAACTCCTAAATAGCCCTGAATATGTGCCACATTTAGTCAACCAATTATTCAGAAAAGGAGTGTATAGGGGTTGCCAAATAGGAAGCTCAATAGGCAACAAAGAGAAAAAGTGCAAAAATAGTGCAAAAAAGACAAGACATAAAGTTACAAGTGCATTAGAGTATCTCACTATCTGTCCCGTATAACTGTATGCCTTCCTGTCAGCGGAGGTTGGCACCCTACTGGTCAGCGGAATGGTGCCCCCGCTCCACGACGGCTCACCCTGGGAATACCCTGATATGGCTATACATTCACCACTGGGTGGCACAAATAAGCATATGGAAGGAAAAAAAAAAAAAGACAAATGATCCATTAAAACATTAATATCAATATAACCAACATTATTGATAGCAAATAAAGGGATATTCAGATTTTTTTGATGTAAGATAGGCAAAAACCTCAACGCGTTTCTCCCAACAGGATCATCAGGAGGTGGATAGATAGATATTATGTTGAAAAAATGGTCAAACAGCCCCTATATATAGTCATGACAGGATAATGAACAGGGCCCACTTCCTGTGCACTAAAGAGTGCCCACTTCTCACACACCTGTAAGCCAAATAAAATCATTCATGACCAACTCCGTTTCATATTGGATAACCAAACATCAAATGCTGCCATATGCCCTGCATTACACACACCTGTGCCTCCTCTCCTGCACAATGAGCCGGCGTGCGCTCCACATGCCGCGCTGTAAATGGCGTGCGTTCCACAGGGCTCATAATCCTTCCTGCTCTGGGCAGCGCATGCGCGGTATAGATGAAAGAGGGAGCGCAGGGAAAAAAAACGTCATGACAGAAGATACCGCCCTGTCATGGCGAGCATTCCACTGACACTTCCTGTTCAGGATGGCACATGCGCAGTGTGGGAGAAAGGTTGAGCGCAAGGGATAGACCATACATTATGTTGAAACATGTGGCACTGTCATGACAATGCTTAAATTTAATGCAGACATCAACCTGCGCCTGCCACTAAACGTGCATTAACATAACAAGAGGGACGTCATATTGAGATGGGCGTCATGTTCCTCCCCTAATGAATATATTCCTCTTCCCAACCAAAGGCCTGCATAGGCAGGATGATAAAGTGCAGCACTAGGCAGCAAGCACCTCCCATTACCAGCATGTTCAAGCCCCTTCAGGGACACAACAGAGGCGGTGCCATATACCAAAATTAGCCCTGTTTATTGTAGATGGTTAGAAAAAGGGAATACATAATGAATAAACAGACCTCGCCGCTGTTAAAAACAAATTATTACCCTTTTGATGACTAAACATATCATATTAACGTATACCTGTGCAATGGCAAGGGAGGAAGGGAAAAAGGGGATGCATGTTTGATGCATGGGGATGCATGGGATGTTTGATTATCAACATCAAAGGTATAAACTGATATCCAAAAACTCAGTTTGAATAAGAATATTGCACAATAATTCGTGCCCCCCAACATCAATGGGAGGAAAAATGGTCTATAGAATCATAGAATCGTAGAGTTGGAAGGGACCTCCTGGGCCATCTGGTCCAACCCCCTGCTCAAAGCAGGATTCGCTAAATCATCCCAGTTAGATGTCTGTCCAGCCTCTGTTTGAAGACTTCCATTGAAGGAGAACTCACCACTTCTCGTGGCAGCCTGTTCCACTCATTGATCACTCTAACTGTCAAAAAGTTTTTTCTAATATCTAATCTGTGTCTCCTCCCATTCAGCTTCATCCCATTGCTTCTAGTCTTTCCTTGTGCAAATGAGAATAAAGTTGATCCTTCTACAATGTGACAGCCCTTTAGATATTTGTAGACAGCTATTAAGTCTCCTCTCAGTCTTCTCTTTTGCAAACTAAACATTCCCAAATCCTGCAACCTTTCCTCATAAGACAGGGTTTGCAGACCGGTCACCATTCTGGTCGCTCTTTTCTGAACTTGCTCCAGTTTGTTGATGTCTTTTTTAAAATGTGGTGCCCAAAATTGGACACAATATTCCAGATGAGGTCTGACCAAAGAGGAGTAGAGGGAAATAATTACTTCACGTGATCTAGACTGTATGCTTCTGTTAATACATCCTAGAATTGCATTTGCCTTTTTTGCTGCTGCATCACACTGTTGACTCATATTCAGTCTGTGATCTATTAGTATACCCAAGTCTTTTTCACATGTGCTGTCACTTAGCCCTATTCCTCCCATTCTATATATGCTTTTTTCATTTTTATTGCCCAGATGTAGTACTTTGCATTTCTCCCTGTTAAAAACCATTCTGTTAGTTGCTGCCCACTTCTCCAGTTTATTTAAATCTTTTTGAATCCTCTCTCTCTCTTCTCTAGTATTAGCTATCCCTCCTAGCTTTGTGTCATCAGCAAATTTAATCAGTTTACCCTCAATTCCTTCATCTAAATTGTTGATAAAGATGTTGAACAATACAGGGCCCAGGACAGAGCCCTGTGGTACCCCACTTGAGACATTCTTCCAACTGGATGTGCAGCCATTTACGACCACTCTTTGGGTCCGATCACTAAGCCAGTTATGAATCCACCTAACAGTTGCCTTGTCCATTCCATACTTAGTCATTTTTTCAATAAGGATTGTATGAGAGACTTTGTCAAATGCTTTGCTGAAGTCAAGATATACTATATCTACAGCATTTCCTTGATCCACCCAATCAGTAATACCATCATAGAAGGAAATTAAATTAGTCTGACATGACTTATTAGTTACAAACCCATGCTGACTCTGTTTAATCACTTCATTCTTATCCAGGTATTGACATACATGTTGTTTAATAATTTGTTCAAAGATCTTTCCTGGTATCTTTCCTGGTCTAGCATAGCATGGCCCAAAGATTCTAACGCCTATAGGAAACAAGCATAAGATAAGCTTTCATTGAGGCCACTCGGCACCATGGACTCCAAACGATGAATCCAGGCGCATTCTCTCTGCAACAATAACTTATCAAAATTACCCCCCCTGGGATTCCTTTTTACCACCTCAATGATACAAAACTGGACTTCTTCTATTTTACCACCATGTGTCTCATGCATATGTTTTGCCAGGGGGGTATCTCGATTATGCCTGATATCCCCAGCATGTTCCCCCACTCTGCGTCGAAATTCTCTCAAGGTTTTCCCCACATAATCATGCGGGCAACTGCACCTGGCTACATATATGACACCAGAGGTTTTGCAATTTGAAAAATCTCTGTGCTAGAATTTTTTTCCACTGTGGGAGCTGCTGAAAAATCTACACACCTTCATAAATTTGCAGTTCACACAATCACATTTAAAAAAACCACAGGTTTTTCGGTCCAGCCACGTGCCAGTGGGTACGGATCTCTTAAAGAAACTATGCACCAGATTATCTCTGATAGACCGTCCTTTTCTAAATGTGATCATAGGACTTGGGCCTACAATTCCCTTGAGGTCTGGGTCAGATGTTAAAATATCCCAGTGTTTATTAAGGATACCTCTCACTCTCTTATTTTGACAGTCAAAGGTCCCTATAATTCTGGTCATATCCGGAGCTCCTATAGGGCGATTTATACCACTCTGTAACAACGAATTCCTGTCTCTTGAAAGAGCATGCTGATAAGACCATTCAACAACAGATCTAGGGTATCCCTTGTCAAAAAACCTTCTTTTTATATCTGTTGACTGATATCTGAAGGCGTCCATGTCCGAACAATTTCTCCTCAATCTTAAAAACTGGCCCTTAGGGATGCCACGCTTCAATGCTTCGGGATGATGACTATCCCATCGAAGCAGGCTATTAGTACTTGTCGGTTTGCGATAAATCTGGGAACTCAGAGAACCATCTCCTCCTTTCTTAATTACCACATCAAGGAATGGTAGAACGTTCTTATCAACTTCATACGTAAATCTCATTCCAATATCATTATTATTTAACTCATCAATGAATTGTATGAAATTGTTCTCAGTCCCCTGCCATATGACAAATACATCGTCGATAAATCTGTGCCACATCCCTATGTGTTCTTGCCACCATTTGGGTTCATCAGAGAACACTATGGTTTCCTCCCACCAGCCCAGGAACAACCCTGCATAAGTAGGGGCACAGGGGCTGCCCATTGCGGTGCCCCTGAGCTGATGGAAGTACTTCCTATCGAAGAGAAAAAATTTTTGGTAAGGGTAAAACGCAATAATTCGACCGCCTTCAGACCCAGTTCATGTGAAATGTTGCTATACAACGCCTCAACATCTATTGAGGCCAACAGGGAGTTTTCAGTGACATGGATACCTTCTAATTTCAAAAAAAGGACAGAGGTGTCCCTTATATACGAGGAGAGGGCCAGAACGAAAGGACGAAGTAACCGATCGATATAGACACCACAGTTCTGTATCAGAGAGTCTGATCCTGATACAATTGGACACCCCTTCAAGGGGTCCAGCCCCCTGTGTATCTTTGGTAGGGTATAAAATGTGGCTACCAATGGTTGAACAGGATATAAAAAATCAAACTCATTTTTAGAGATCAGATCATTATTTCTAGCCCTTATGAGTATTTCTTTCAACTCGGCTTTATATTCCAAGGAGGGGTCAGAGCACAAAATTTCATAAGTTTGTGCATCAGTTAAAATGCTTAAGCATATCTTAAGATAGTCATCCTCCATCATAATCACGAGTTTGCCACCCTTGTCCGAGGGCTTTATTATCAAATTACTTTGATCCCTTAACTTGATCAAAGCCTCCTGCTCATCTCTTGAAAGATTACTAACAGATGGATTAGATGGAATCCTTCTGAGATCCCTCTCCACAAAGTTTCAAAAATATATCAATACTTGAGATATCAGTTTGAGGGGGCATTTTAGTGCTATTATTCCTAAGGTTGGTAAAGGGGCCCACCCCTTCTCTGGTATCATTTTCCTCCAGTAGCCCCACTAATGCCCTAAATCCCTCAAGTTCGTCCTTCTGCAGGTCCAATCGTTCACATTCAGTCTGGTCATTGCGGGAAAATATTTTTTTCCATTTTAGTTTGCTGCAGAATACATTTATATCCTTAGTCCAGGTGAAGCAATGAAATTTGTTTGTAGGAACATAATTCAACCCCTTTTTGATTTTTTATATCCTGTTCAACCATTGGTAGCCACATTTATACCCTACCAAAGATTCACAAACATTTATACCCTACCAAAGATACACAAGGGGCTGGACCCCTTGAAGGGGCGTCCAATTGTATCAGGATCAGACTCTCTGATACAGAACTGTGGTGTCTATATCGGTCGGTTACTTCGTCCTTTCGTTCTGGCCCTCCCCTCGTATATAAGGGACACCTCTGACCTTCTTTTGATATTAGAAGGTATCCATGTCACTGAAAACTCCCTGTTGGCCTCAATAGATGTTGAGGCGTTGTATAGCAACATTTCACATGAACTGGGTCTGAAGGCGGTCAATTATTTCCTCAAAACCAAAGCTATTCACTATAGGGCGCATAATCAATTCCTGTTGGAATTATTGCGTTTTACCCTTACCAAAAATTTTTTCTCTTTGAAAGGAAGTACTTCCACCAGCTCAGGGGCACCGCAATGGGCAGCCCCTGTGCCCCTACTTATGCAGGGTTGTTCCTGGGCTGGTGGGAGGAAACCATAGTGTTCTCTGATGAACCCAAATGGTGGCAAGAGCACATAGGGACGTGGCACAGATTTATCGACAATGTATTTGTCATATGGCAGGGGACAGAGAACAATTTCATACAATTCATTGATGAGTTAAATAATAATGATATTGGAATGAGATTTACGTATGAAGTTGATAAGAACGTTCTACCATTCCTTGATGTGTTAATTAAGAAAGGAGGAGATGGTTCTCTGAGTTCCCAGATTTATCGCAAACCGACAAGTACTAATAGCCTGCTTCGATGGGATAGTCATCATCCCGAAGCATTGAAGCGTGGCATCCCTAAGGGCCAGTTTTTAAGATTGAGGAGAAATTGTTCGGACATGGACGCCTTCAGATATTGGTCAACAGATATGAAAAGAAGGTTTTTGGACAAGGGATACCTTAAAGCTGTTGTTGAACGGTCTTATCAGCATGCACTTTCAAGAGGCAGGAATTCGTTGTTACACAGTGGAATAAATCGCCCTATAGGGGCTCTGGATATGACCAGAATTATAGGGACCTTTGACTGTCAAAATAAGAGAGTGAGAGGTATCCTTAATAAAGACTGGGATATTTTAACATCTGACCCAGACCTCAAGGGAACTGTAGGCCCAAGTCCTATGATCACATTTAGAAAAGGACGGTCTATCAGACATAATCTGGTGCATAGTTTCTTTAAGAAATCCATACCCACTGGCACATGGCTGGACTGAAAAACCTGTGGTTTTTTTAAATGTGGTGATTGTGTGAACTGCAAATTTATGAAGGTGTGCAGATTTTTCAGCAGCTCCCACAATGGAAAAAAATTCTACCACAGAGATTTTTCAAATTGCAAAACCACTGGTGTCATATATGTAGCCAGATGCAGTTGCCTTCATGATTATGTGGGGAAAACCTCGAGAGAATTTCGACACAGAGCGGGGGAACATGCTGGGGATATCAGGCATAATCGAGATACCTCCCTGGCAAAACATATGCATGAGACACATGGTGGTAAAGTAGAAGAAGTCCAGTTTTGTATCATTGAGGTGGTAAAAAGGAATCACGGGGGGGTAATTTTGACAAGTTATTGTTGCAGAGAGAATGCGCCTGGATTCATCGTTTGGAGTCCATGGTGCCGAGTGGCCTCAATGAAAGCTTATCTTATGCTTGTTTCCTATAGGCATTAGAATCTTTGGGCCATGCTATGCTAGACCATTTTTCCTTCCATTGATGTGGGTGGGCACGAATTATTGTGCAATATTCTTATTCAAACTGACTTTTTGGATATCAATTTATACCTTTGATGTTGATAATGGTTTTTGCATCCCCTTTTTCCCTTCCTCCCTTGCCATTGCACAGGTATACGTTAATATGATACGTTTAGTCATCAAAAGGGTAATTTGCTTTTAACAGCGGATAGGTCTGTTTATTCATTATGTATTCCCTTTTTCTAACCATCTACAATAAACAGGGTTAATTTTGGTATATGGCACCGCCTCTGTTGTGTCCCTGAAGGGGCTTGAACATGCTGGTAATGCGAGGTGCTTGCTGCCTAGTGCTGCACTTTATCATCCTGCCTATGCAGGTTTTTGGTTGGGAAGAGTAATATATTCATTAGGGGAGGAACATGACGCCCATCTCAATATGACATCCCTCTTGTTATGTTAATGCACGTTTAGTGGCAGGCGCAGGTTGATGTCTGCATTAAATTTAAGCGTTGTCTTGACAGTGCCGCATGTTTCAACATAATGTATGGTCTATCCCTTGCGCTCATCCTTTCTCCCACACTGCGCATGTGCCATCCTGAACAGTAAGTGTCAGTGGAATGCTCGCCATGACAGGGCGATATCTTCGGTCATAACATTTTTGTCCCTGCGCTGCCTCTTTCATCTATATCGCGCATGCGCTGCCCAGAGCAGGAAGGATTATGAGCCCTGTGGAACGCACACCATTTACAGCGCGGCATGTGGAGCGCACGCCGGCTCATTGTGCAGGAGAGGAGGCACAGGTGTGTGTAATGCAGGGCATATGGCAGCATTTGATGTTTGGTTATCCAATATGAAACGGAGTTGGTCATGAATGATTTTATTAGGCTTACAGGTGTGTGAGAGGTGGGCCCTCTTTAGTGCACAGGAAGTGGGCCCTGATCATTATCCTGTCATGACTATATATAGGGGCTATTTGACCATTTTTTCAACATAATATCTATCTATCCACCTCCTGATGATCCTGTTGAGAGAAACGCATTGAGGTTTTTGCCCATCTTACATCAAAAAATCTGAGTATCCCTCTAATTGTTATCAATAATGTTGGTTATATTGATATTTATGTTTTAATGGATCATTTGTCTTTTTTTTATTTCCTTCCATATGCTTATTTGTGCCACCCAGTGGTGAATGTATAGCCATATCAGGGTATTTCCAGGGTGAGCCGTCGTGGAGCGGGGGCACCATTCCGCTGACCAGTAGGGTGCCAACCTCCGCTGACAGGAAGGCATACAGTTATACGGGACAGATAGTGAGATACTCTAATGCACTTGTAACTTTATGTCTTGTCTTTTTTGCACTATTTTTGCATTTTTTCTCTTTGTTGCCTATTGAGCTTCCTATCTGGCAACCACTATACACTCCTTTTCTGAATAATTGGTTGACTAAATGTGGCACATATTCAGGGCTATTTAGGAGTTGTAGGGTTCAGCCATCATGGAACGGGGGTGCCAATCTCGATTGTGTTTAGGGTGCCAACCTCCGTTGTTAGGCAGCTTTCATATCAGTACCCCATAGTAGGGTGTAATAGGTGACACAGTTGCTTGTTGTTTATGTGGTTGTTTTGTCTACTATTTAGGCTTCATTAAAGGTTGTTTTTATGTACATCTGTATCTAGAAGTTGTTGTAAGGGTCCTTGGTTTACTTAAGTTAAGTTGTTTGACCTTACTATTTATATAAATATACAAATTTTGCTTTGACAAATCCGCAGGTAATCTGCTGGTCACTTTACCTGTGTTTTTACCTGCAAATCCGCGTGGAAAAATCGGCAGATGATCCTGCACTGTTTGCACTCACCCTTATTGTAATGATGTGATAAAGCATTTAATATCTTTTAGGCTAGTTTCACACTAGCGTTTAAACGACGCGCGCACGGCGCCGCTAAGCCACGCCCCCTGCCGGCTCCCTGCCCGCCCCTTCCTGTTATCGCCTCCTCCGAGCGCAGAGGGCTGCATGCGTTATGCGCACCCTATCTTTAGCATAGGGTGCGCAGGCCGTGCGCAACTATGAATATAGCGTGCGCTGCGCATTTTTGAATGTGCGCTGTGCGCGCAAAAATGCAACATGCTGCGTTCGGCGCGCACGGCGCACCTCCAAAAATGCGCAGCGCACGCTATATTCATAGTTGCGCACGGCCTGCGCACCCTATGCTAAAGATAGGGTGCGCATAACGCATGCAGCCCTCTGCGCTCGGAGGAGGCGATAACAGGAAGGGGCGGGCAGGGAGCCGGCAGGGGGCGTGGCTTAGCGGCGCCGTGCGTGCGTCGTTTAAACGCTAGTGTGAAACTAGCCTTAGATAAGTTTTATACTTTAATGATGTCACATTGACTTTAGTTTTTTTCCCCTTAAATTTCTGGGGTCAAAAAGTTACAAATTAAGTTGCACGTCATAATATGCCAAAAATGTGCTATTTTAGACCACTCTTGACTCTCGTATTTTCTTTCCATATTCTATAGGAGGGGTCCCCAACCTATGGCTCATGGCTGTCTACTAGCTTGGTGCATGACCACAAGGTTTACAAACACCTGTGAAGAGCAGGTCTCTAGACTTTAATGAGCAGTTCCACACAGAAGAGCAGATCTGGATGTGCATACCGTATATACTCGTGTATAAGCCGACCCGAGTATAAGCCGACCCCCTTAATTTTGCCACAAAAAACTGGGAAAACTTATTGACTCGCATATAAGTCTAAGGTGGAAAATGCAGCAGCTACTGGTAAATATCAAAAAGAAAAATAGATACCAATAAACGTAAAATTAATTGAGACATCAGTAGGTTAAATGTTTTTATATATCCATACTGAATCAGGAGCCCTATATAATGCTCCATACAGTTCATGATGGCCCCATAGGATGTTCCATACAAAAAATATGCCCCATATAATGCTCCATACAGTTCATGATGGGCCCCATAAGATGATCCATACAAATTACACCCCATATAATGCTGCACAAAGGTTAATAATCGCCCCATAAGATGCTCCATAGACTAATAGCCCCATATGCTGCTCCATAAAGGTTATGGCCCCATAAGATGTCCCATAGATTATGCCCCATAAGATACTCCATAGATTATGCCCCCATAAAATACCCCATAAAATGCTCCATAGATTATGCCCCCATAAGATGCCCCATAGATTATGCCCCATAAGATGCTCCATAGATTATGCCCCCATAAAATACCCCATAAAATGCTCCATAGATTATGCCCCCATAAAATGCTCCATTGATTATGCCCCATAGATTATGCCCCCATAAAATGCCCCATAGATTATGCCCCCATTAGATGCCCTATAGATTATGCCCCCATAAGATGCTCCATAGATTATGCCCCATAAGATGTTCCATAGATTATGCCCCATAAGATGTTCCATAGATTATGCCCCCATAAGATGCCCCATAGATTATGCCCCATAAGATGCCCCATAGAATATGCCCCCATAAGAGGCTTCATAGATTATGCCCATATGCTGCCGCTGCTGCTGCAAATAAAAAGAAAAACAAAAAACAACAAAAAAAATAAAACTATATACTCACCTCTGTCGCTGCCCGCTGCTCATCAGCGTTGCCGGTTCTGCAGTGACTGTTCAGGCAGAGGGCATGTACTAACTACATAATCGCGCCCTCTGACCTGAACGTCACTGCCAGAGGACGCAAGACAGCAGAGCGATGCACAGCAGTGGAAAGGGGACAGGTGAATATGGCTCCCCCGTCATACTCACCCCCTCCTGGCACAGGTCTCTGCAGCCCCCTTGCTTGTTCCATGTTCTCGGCGCCGCTTGTTATGAATGGGTGACCGAGGAGGATGGCAGGAACAGGCTAAGCCACCAGAAAACCAGAGAGGTTGGTAGCTAAGTGGATTGCAGACCCCTGATCCTATCCACACAACTAGCAGTAGCCGTCGAGTGTACCTACGATGCCCTAGATGCCTCGGCACAGCCGAAGAGCTAACTAAGCCTAAAGCAAGAAAGGTGAAATCTAAACTGCCCTGGAGCAGACCCCAAAGAAATAGATAGCCCTCAAGCATATATTGTCAGTGAGACAAGATGAAACACAAATATAGGCAGAAAAATAGACTGAGCAAATGATGGGGCCCAAACTGACTAAATAGAATAGGAAAGGAAAGACACTGTCTGCAATCACGCAAAAAACCCTGAAAAATTCAACACGTCTGATGTAGAAAAAACTCTGAAGTCACATGACTTCGCCCCCACTATATCAGCACTCTGGTATAAACTGAAAGCATAGCAAAAGAGACCAATATAACAGGGGACTGAACAAACTGACACAAGCCGTAACATATGGAGCGGTAGTCCAGCACAGCCCCCAGCAGGAGCAAGCTGAACCCGCACAACAAGAAGAGATAGACAAAGCCAGATCAGATGCAAAGGATTAGCAAATGAACCACTTAGCTGAACAATGCAGGATCAGAGCAGGAGACATCAGACCTCAGAGTGCACAGGAAAGAAATCACCAGCAGGGATTGAAGGAAGTCTGCTGACTTAAATACTCCAATCAGTAACCCCAGATCTCCAGTCGTCATCATCATCATCATCAGGTGGCAGACCTCTGTCAATCTGGCCAGCTCCACTACCTCCATGAACCAACAGAGGGAGACCTGAAAGAGAATTCACAACAGCCGCTGCTCTTCCTGCGTTTAAAGGTCACGTGGTACCGCTCATTAAAGTCATGTATATGCGTAGGGCGACACGTTGGAGCGCAGAGGTCAGCAACGGAGCACGGATTGTCAGCACCTTATTAGGTAAATACTCATTATGCCCTCTCTCTTCATAGTCAGCTATCTAAAAGAATGCTGCGGTTTGATTAGGAGCAGAATTATTTCCGCCCACATAATTTTGCATAGGCATACTTGAACATGCGTTTGGATAAGTGTTTGGGCATTAATATAAATACTATTTCTTAGGGTGCTGTTTGTTTATATGATAAATGATGCTCTTTTTTGCACATGATACAGATTTATTAGTATGGACTGATTAATTATTGATTATATCTGTTAAAGGAAATAATTAATTGAAGTGGTCTGCTGCTGCCCTCTTGTGGGGTAAATTTCTATGGATCTATGTATATGTGGCCATTTTAAATATATGTTAATTTTTTCAATAAAAAGAATATTTTAAATTTATTAAATTGGTTCGCTTCCTTGTGGTTGATACGATAATTTGTTGCCATGTTTTTCTCGATATCTGACATGAAATCAGAATAAACCTTTCCTGTTTTAGGTCAATTAGGATTACCATAATTATTCATATTTGCCAAATGCCAGAATAATGAGAGAGAGAGAATGGTTTAACTTTAAGGCATTTTATTACTTACTGCAAAGTCAAAAGTTTACATACACTAAGATTACTATGCCTTTAAACGATTCTGGACTGCCCATATTATGATGTAATGCGTTTGGAAGCTTTTGATTTTTAGTCAACATCTGAGTTAATTAGAGACACCCCTGTGAATGTATTTCAATTTACACTTGAAACACACTGCTTCTTTGTGTAGCATCATGGGAAAGTCTTAAGAAATCAGTGAAGATATCAGGAAGAGAATTGTTGTCATGTCACCGCTTCCTTCTGCCATGCCACCGCTCCCTGTGCCCCGTCGGACTCACCAGATTGCAGCTTCCCGGCGCGTCCCCGTCTGTGCCCCTGCTCTGACGACAGCGCTTGCTTCCTCCCGGGCGCGCGCTCCCCGCAGCTCTCTCCATGCATGAGCACTTCCTCCTCTCTGAGCCGGTCACGCCACCAGGTCCTCTCTATGGTCAGGAGGAACCTGACCCGGGAGCTCCTCCCCACGCTCCCATATCAGGCCGTTGCTCCCTAGTGACGCTGCCTGATCATCACTTGCCTTCCCTTGTGATTCTGGCCCCTCTTGCTGGCGTTCGCCGCCGCTTCCTCCACGTCTCATCTCCTGTCTTGCTCTCTCATATATGTTACCTGTTCTCTCCTATGTTCCAGTGTTCCTGCCTTGCCAGCCCACAGCTCCAGTCTCCTGTGTTCCTGCCGCTCTACTCCAGTCCAGTCTCCTGTGTTCCTGCCATTCTACCCTGGTCCAGTCTCCTTTTTTCCTGCCGCTCTACCCCGGTCCAGTCTCCCTTGTTCCAGCCGCTCTACCCCGGTCCAGTCTCCTGTGTTCCTGCCGTTCTACCCCGGTCCTGTCTCTTGTGTTCCTGCCGTTCTACCCCGGTCCAGCCCTAGGTACCAGCTGCCGCGGTAATAGTTTCCTCTGGGCCTGTCCCTAACACTCCCTGTATAGGGGGTGGTCCACCTGGTCCGCTCGCCCAGGGGAGGTTCATTGCCGTGGTCCAGTGGGTTCACCTTCAGGGTTCCTAACAGTACGATCAGGCCATGAATCCCGCTGGTGCCTCAGCAACCACCCAGAAGGAACTGGCGACTCTACGTGACAACCAGGCCCACATTATGACTTTCTTAAAGTCTATGGAATCCCGGTTATCGGCACTACAGGCCTCTGATCCCAGAAGTGCCTCTCAGCTGGCCAGTCTCCAGCAGGAACTGGTCCAGCAACGCGATACTCAGGGCCATATTTTAAATTATATGGCCTTGGTGGACAATCGACTCCTCTCTCTCCAGTCTGCCACGGCTGCCCTCGCTCAAGCGCCGCTTCCACATCCACTGCCCCGTTTAGCTAAGCCTCCGCGGTATGGAGGAGACCCCCGATTGTGCAGGGGGTTCCTTAACCAGTGCCAATTGCACTTTGAGTTGCTACCTCAGCAATATCCAACGGATCGTGCCAAGGTGGCTTTTATGGTATCTCACTTGGAGGGTGAGGCATTGGCCTGGGTAAACCCCCTCTGGGAGCGAGACGATCCGGTGGTTTCCCAGCTTTCCACGTTCCTCGAGACCTTTCGCAAGGTCTTTGACGAATCGGGACGCCTGGCCTCAACTACGGAGTCCCTCTTTAACCTCCGCCAGGGTACTCTCTCGGTGGGCCAATATGCCATTCAGTTTCGCACCCTGGCTTCTGAGCTCGGGTGGAATAACGAGGCTTTGGTGGGAGCATTTTGGCGGGGCTTGTCTGCTCGTATCAAGGACGAGCTGGCTGGTTGGGATACTCCCACGTCCCTGGCGACTCGCATTGACCTGCGATTCCAGGAGCGCTCCCGCGAGTCTGCCAGGGAGAGAAGACTTCCTCGTGTTTCCCTAGCAACCTGCAGCCCCTCCGGTCCGCAATTTGGCTCTACCTCCGCTGTCCCGGCGTCGGAACCCATGCAGGTAGATCGGCTCAAACCGGCAGAGCAGCGCCGCCAGGAGAGGTTCGACAAGGGACTCTGTCTGTACTGTGGCAGTTCCTCCCATCTTCTGCGCTCCTGTCCAGTGAGGCCAGGAAACGCCTCCGCCTAGGACAGGTAAGAGAGGCCTCCCTAGGTGTTAGTGATCCCTCTCTCCCCTTGACCCTTTCTGTCCTATTGAATCTTGGTTCCTCCCGCGTCTCTGAGCTGGCCTATATTGATTCAGGGGCTGCCAGGAATTTCATCCAGCTCGAGGCGGTCAAAAAGTTGCAGATACCTGTCAGATCCTTGGAGTCTCCTCAGCAGTTAGCTTCTGTCGACGGCGCTCCCCTGCGGGAGGTCGTTACCCTGGTCACCGAAGAGGTGGAATTACAAGTCGGAGCCCTACATCGGGAGAAGATAGCCTTCTTGGTATTGCCCTCGCTATCCCACACGCTCCTCTTAGGTCTTCCGTGGTTAAGGACCCATGAGCCCTTCGTCGATTGGCGATCTGGGGACATTCTTCGTTAGGGTCAGTCGTGCCACTCTTCGTGTCTTCTTTCCGTTCAGTCAATCAAGTTGCCTAGGATTCCAGCGGCGCCCGGGGGTTTGCCTTCAGCCTATTGGTCCTTCGTGGACGTTTTCAACAAAAAGGAGGCAGAGTGCCTGCCCCCACATCGTCCTTATGACTGCCCCATCGATCTCATTCCAGGTTCTACACCACCCCGGGGCGGAATTTATCCCTTGAATCCTCTCGAATCTCGAGCCATGTTCGAGTACGTCCAGGAAAATCTGGCTAGAGGCTTTATCCGGAAGTCTTCCTCACCCGCAGGCACGGGCTTCTTTTTCGTGAAGAAGAAGGATGGGCTCTTCGTCCATGCATCGACTACCGGGGCCTCAATGATATCACTATCAAGAACAAGTACCCGCTGCCCCTTATTCCTGAGCTGTTTGATCGATTGCGGGGGGCACGAATTTTCACCAAACTGGATCTCCGTGGGGCTTACAATCTCATCCGCATTCGCCCTGGTGACGAATGGAAGACCGTGCTCAACACCAGGGATGGCCACTATGAGTATTTGGTCATGCCCTTCGGCTTGTGCAATGCTCCCGCAGTGTTCCAGGAATTCATGAATGACATTTTCCGAGATCTCCTGTACTCTTGTGTGGTAGTGTATCTGGACGACATTCTTGTCTTTTCCTCGGATTTGGCTACCCATAGGAAGAGTGTTCGTCTAGTTCTCTCACGCCTGAGGGAGAATCGCTTGTATGCGAAACTGGAGAAATGCTCCTTTGAACAAACCTCTCTTCCGTTCCTGGGGTACATTGTGTCTGATTCAGGCTTAAGCATGGATCCAGAGAAAGTGTCAGCCGTGCTCAACTGGCCGCAACCTCATGGAGTCAAGGCAATTCAACGATTCCTGGGTTTTGCCAATTACTACAGGCAATTCATCCCTCATTTTTCGTCCTTGACCGCACCCATCTCCTCTCTGATTCGTAAGGGGGCCAACCCGCATGTTTGGACCTCAGAGGCCGAAGAATCCTTCCTTGCCCTGAAACAAGCCTTTGCTTCTGCTCCAGTCCTTCACCGCCCGGAGACTAACAAACCTTTTATTTTGGAGGTGGATGCTTCTGCCATCGGGGCCGGAGCCGTACTCTCCCCGAGATCCCCATCCGGGCGACTGGTCACCTGCGGCTTCTTCTCGAAGACATTCTCCTCTCCGGAACACAATTACTCCATTGGTGACAGGGAGCTTTTGGCCATCAAGATGGCGTTGCAGGACTGGCGGTACCTATTGGAAGGAGCTATGCATCCTTTTAAGATCTACACAGACCATAAGAACTTGGCTTACATCCGATCGGCACAGAGACTAAATCCACGACAAGCAAGATGGTCTTTGTTTTTCGCTCGGTTCGATTTTGAATTGCACTTTTGCCCGGGTAGTAAGAACCTCAAGGCTGATGCGTTGTCCAGATCCTTTCTTGCGGTCGATGCCAAGGAAGACCCTACCCACATCCTGGATCCCTCCAAGATCATCACAGTGGCACCCCTCAGGTTGTCTACCCTACCACCGGGTAAGACCTTCGTCCCAGTGACCAACCGGAAATGAGTCCTGCATTGGGGTCATGCTTCCAAGATTGCAGGCCATGTTGGGTTGAAAAAGACCCTTCGTCTGGTCTCATGCTACTATTGGTGGCCTACTCTTCCCCAAGATGTTCGTAGCTTTTTAGCCTCGTGTCCATCCTGTGTCAAAAACAAGGTTCCCAGGCAATTACTTTCTGGACTCTTGCACCCGCTTCCAGTTCCTTCGGCTCCCTGGCAGTACATTGCTATGGATTTTATCACTGACCTACCTCGCTCTTCTGGATGTACTGTCATCTTGGTCGTTGTGGATAGATTCTCCAAGATGGCCCATTTCATTCCCCTGTCTGGACTTCCTTCGGCTCCTGAATTGGCGAAGATTTTTATCCACCATATTTTTCGTCTCCATGGCTTCCCTCAATGTATTGTCTCTGATAGAGGAGTCCAGTTCACCTCCCGATTTTGGAAAGCGCTCTGTAAGTTTATGAACATCATGCTGGATTTCTCCTCCGCTTATCACCCTCAAACCAACGGTCAAGCAGAGCGTACTAACCAAATTTTGGTTAATTACCTCCGTCACTTCTCCAACGCTCACCAGATCGACTAGTCTGACTTGCTCCCATGGGCCGAATTTGCATATAACAACCACACCAACGAATCTTCTGCAAAGTCTCCCTTCTTTATCGTCTATGGGCTACATCCAGGCGTACCTCTACCAGTTCCTCCTGTCTCTGGTGTGCCGGCTGCTGATCTTCTGTCTGGGGAGTTCTCCAGGATCTGGCAGGAGACCAAAACCGCTCTCGAACAAGCGCAGGTTCAGATGAAGAGACACGCAGACAAAAGGCGCTTGGATCCACCTCTCTATCATCCTGGCGACAGAGTGTGGTTATCCTCCAAGTTCATCCGCCTTAGGATTCCTTCGCACAAATTGGGTCCCTGGTATGTTGGACCCTTCGAGGTCTTGTCCCGCATTAACGACGTCTCTTCCAAGTTAAAGCTCCCTGCCTCGCTTCGCATCCCCAATTCGTTTCATGTTTCTCTTCTGAAACCTGTGGTCCTCAACCAATTCCATGCCACTACCACCCGCACCCCCCAGCCTGTTTGAGGTTAAAGACATTCTCGCCATGAAAAGGCTAAGGGGAAAGACCTTGTTTCTGGTCGATTGGAAAGGTTTTGGCCCCGAGGAGAGATCTTGGGAACCTCGGGAGAACATTCAAGCTCCCCGGATTTTGGCAAGATTTCTCTCCAGCTTTGGGAGGGGGGTGCGTAAGGAGGGGGTTCCTAACAATTGTGGACTTGTACAAGTCTGGCTCATCCGTGGATACAATTTCAAGATACCTGAAGGTGACTTGTTCATCTGTACAATCAATTATACGTAAGAACAAACAAGATGGGAATGTCCAGCCATCATACAGCTCAGGAAGGAGACAGGGTCTGTGTCCCAGGGATGAACGTGCTTTGGTCTGACATGTGCATATTAACCCAAGGACAAAAGAAAAAGACCTTGTAAAGATGATGGCAGAAGCTGGTAAGATTGTGTCAATATCCACAGTGAAATGAGTACAGTATCAACATGGGCTGAAAAGTCACTCTGCCTGGAAGAAGCCATTAAGTGGCTTAAGGATAACAAAGTCAATGTTTTGGAGTGGCCATCACAAAGTCCTGATCTCAATCCTTTTGAAAATTTATGGGCAAAGCTGAAAAGGCAGGTGCAAGCAAGACAACCTACAAACCTGATCAGTTACATCAGTTTCGTCAGGAGGAATGGGCCCAAATACCGACCTACTATTGTGAGAAGCTTGTGGAAGGATATCCAAACGTTTGACCCAAGTCATTCAGTTTAAGGGCAATGGTACCAAATACTAATGAAATGTATGTAAGCTTTTGACTTTGCAGCATGTAATAAAAATGCTTTACAACATTCTCTCTCTATTCTGGCATTTGGCAAATATTAATAATTATGGTAATCCTAATTGACCTAAAACGGGAAAGGTTTATTCTGATTTCATGTCAGATATTGAGAAAAACATGCATATGTGTCGTTCTATATAGTGTATGTAAACTTCTGGTTTCAGCTGTATATGTTCTTTTTTCATATTTTCATAAAAGTGATTCATTTATAGTCTGTGTTCCGCTGTGGTATTTTTTTTGCCTTCCTTTATTGTGATGACGCCAACATAGTGTGTGTTCTGTTGTGATGATATCACAATAATGTTTGTAATCCCATGCTGTGTTTTCTTCTATTTTTCCAAATGTGTGTTCATTATCAGCTAGATTATATTTTGATAACGTCACAATGGCCAATATCTTCAATACATTTTCTCATTTGTTGATGTCTTAATCATCGTCATTGTTTAAGGGAGGGCTGACTTTTAGAGTGTCTCTATACAATATTTTTTTTCAATTAAAAAAAATATATTGTTTATCCCTTGGTAAACCACAAAAAGCTTTGGTAGTTTAATTTATTATTTTTTATTAATATATCCCAAGAACACTAATACAAAAGTTATTATAAATTTCTTTTGGTTAGGGAATTTGTGGCTTATAGGAAGGAATTTGAATGACTGCATGGAAAGTGAGCTTTATTATTCACTTTTAGGATTTCCAAATGTTTAGAAAATTAGAAAACAAATGTACAAGTTCCTGTGCTTGTTTAGAAATGTTATTTTATCTTGAAAAACTTCCTTTAACCATTTAGCGACTTCCGCTATACATATACTTGTACATGTACACATGTATCACACTGTTAGTGATGTCTGTTTTTTGTAAGATAGCGAAATGGTATTTAGTATCTAGTAGCTTTATAAGTAAGTCATTTGGGGTGCAGATGTCGCAGTGATAGTGATGTTCATTTTTTCTCACAAAAAAAATAATAGTACCTAATAACTTTATAGCTGATTGCATTAGAGGAGCAGACATCACAGTGTTAATGATGTCTAGTTTTTTTGCAGAAAAAAAACAATCGTTAATACCTTGTAGCTTTATTAGTAGGTCATTAGGGGAGCAAACATCTCAGTGTTACTGATGTCTGTTTTTTTTTTTTTTTTAAGAATAAAATTAGTACCTAGTAGTTTTATAGGTAGAACATTAGCAAAACAAAAGGTGGTCTGTCTGGACCACAATTACGACCAAAACAGTCCATTGGTACAAATATATAAATCTTTATTTAACAGGTATGCAGAAACAAACAGTGTCAGTGGTTACAACCATTAGGCACAGTGGTGCCATAAAAACACAAGGACGCTCAGACCCCTAAGATGGCAAAAATTCCCCATGAAACCGATATTTAACAAGGGATATCGCCATAATAATTCATATAAATATAGAGATTCTGCCCAAGGCCACTGGCCATAGTACATCAATAGGTGCCATGATGGATATCTACAGCTACCATAAGTAATTTATAAGGTGCAAATAAAGTAGGCGATAATACCTGCAGAAAAATCCTGTGCAGGGGATGGAGGTCAGCGCGTCCACCTGACATACGTTTCGGACCTCGTCCTTCGTCAGGGGCAGTGTATAGTGAAGTGCAAGGGAGTTTAAAAACAAGCTGGACCGGATGTGGTGGGAGCCTCGGACCGGAAGTGACGCAAGCATAGCCGGGCAACCAGAGACGCCTGGAGGCGTCGGCGTCAGGCTGGGCGGTACAGGCAAAAGGTGCCATGGTAACCGTCACAACCCAGAGACGCTGAGAGCCCCCAGGCCCCACAGAGCCAGGCACGCCTGCGTGCAGGTCAGCGGCGCACACACCACAGGAGGGGAGGAGGAGGAGCCTGAAAGCCTGTCACAGAGTGCTCTGTTGTGACACAACTAATATGATGGGAATCACAGGCTCCATGGGATATTAAGTAGAGAACAAAATAATGCAAAAAGGAGGCCGGATCAAATAAATCAGGGAATATGTATTATTCTCCCTTTGATACATTCATTATATTATATTGGTAATATGTATAGGTAAGGTGGCTAAGACACACAGGCTTGCGATTATCCCATTTAGACAGTTAGGAAGCACTGAATGTGGCATCCACGACTGGTACAAACATGTGCTGTATGTCTCATGAGCAAGTGCAAGGGATAAAGGGAAGAGGTGGGATCAAAATCGCATCCAATAGGAACACAAGTCAGTATTCAGCCGGCAAGAGACGAAGACGCAAGCACTTATACAAGTATTCATTAGAATAGATTAAAAATGAATCATAAGTTTTTCTTCATGATATTATATACACTGGTCACCTTACTATTTCTTCTTCTTTTAAAGCCAGATATAATGTTATCTATCACAGTATCCCTCCAGAGTTTACTACCACATATCTCCTTATGCTCAATGTCCTATATGAAACCTCATGATTCCATGGTTATGGGTGAGACACATACAACCTTAAGCTGAAATGCACGCCATCTTGGATACTCATGTTATTAACAAGGAAACGCCTATCCCCACTACAGTTTACTATTTTCCGGGTCAACCCTCATGTGATACAATCCTCCGTCTTCGTCTCTTGCCGGCTGAAAACTGATGTCATAATTCTGAGCACTTCTCTTGCTCCCATTGAGCTCATCGTCGCTAGTCACAAGTGGAAACATGCCCCTTTTGTTTCACTGAACATGCCACCATATCTTGTGTTCTTATTGTTGGAGATGCAATTTTGATCCTGCCTCTTCCCTTTATCCCTTGCACTGCGCACAAGACATACAGCGTATGTCTGTACCAGTGGTGAACGCCACATTCATCATTTCCTAACTGTGTAAATGGGATAATCGAAATCCAGTATGTCTTAGCCACCTTACCTAGGAGCTTACTCCTTTGACAACAGGATTACTATCACATCCTCCTTCTAATGTGTTTCTTCTTTTTTCTTTCTTTTCACATGTCTTTTTCATACAATTGTATTATACAGTAGGGTATGTTTTGTACACAGACATAAGATTTGAGGTATGTGATGTCTAAATGCCATTGCATACAACAATGTTAATAATGAAATCTAATTAACGACTATGCAGACATTTTTGTTAATGTTTAGCCAAATTCCTCTTTTTTTTCTTCCTCTTCCTCATCTAGTGAGGGGGAACCCCCAGCAAGTTGCCATGGGACTGAGGCAACTGTTGTGAATTTGCTTTCTGGCCTACCTCTGGTTACTAGTGAAGGTAGTGGAGCTGGTTGTATTGACAGAGGGGTCGCGAGTTCTCTTCCCGGGCTCCCTCTGGGGGTTACTGGAGGTAATGGAGCTGATCTAATTAACAGAGGCCTGCCACCTGATAATGAGGAGGATGACTAGAGATCTGGAGTTTCTGACTGGATTTAAGACAGCCGACTCCCTCTATCCCTGCTGGTGATTTTTTCCTGCCTCCTGAGGTCTTAGTTTCCAGCTCAGTCCCTGCATGCTCAGCTAAGTGTTCTTTTGCTATTGTTCACATTTGATTTGGTTTTGTCTATTTTAGTTTTGTGTGTCAGCCAGCTCCGGCTGGGGCTGTGCTGAATTTCCATCCTTATGTTACTGCTTGTGCCAGTTTGTTTTTGTCCTTATTAGATTGGCCTCTTTTTGCTCCGTTTTCAGAATATGCCAGAGTGCTGATATAGTGGGTGAAGTCTAGTGACTTCAGTATTTTTCTATCAGACGTGTTGGGCATTTTTTGCAGGGTTTTTTGCGTGATTGCAGAGTCTCTCCTTTCCTTTCCTGTCTAGTTAGTGTGGACCCCATCGTTTGCTCAGTCTATTTTCCTACCTGCGTTTGTGTTTTCATCTTGTCTCACCGACAATATATGTTTGGGAGCTATCTATTCCTTTGGGGTCTGCTCTGGGGCAGTTTAGATTTCCCCTTTCTTGCTTTAGGCTTATTTAGTTCTCCGGCTGTGTCGAGGCATCTAGGATCATTGTAGGTACGCTCCACGGCTACTGCTAGTTGTGTGGATAGGGTCTTAGCTTGGTCTTGCTTTCCTCCTTGGTGACCCAATCATAACAGGCAACCCCTTCAGTGATTGATTTTATATGAACTCCATTCCCCCAAAAAAATATTATCAGCCTCTTATTCCGGATTTTATGGGCAGCTAGGAAATTCAATTTCATACTATAGGCCTCAGTGAAATTGTCTGAATCAAAGTCTTCTGACGATATAACAAACCTTATAGTGGCTGAGACATTTATATGACCATCAATTTTTCACCCAAAGTCCTACATCATCATTTGTCAGATGGACCCCTGTAAATGCAGCAGAAATTACGACATTTGGGGGGCATTGTGCAGCATAAGGGCATATTGAATAAAACAGAGATTTTGCAATACTGGAGTGGTAATATTTTATTCAGCATATCAGTTTTCTTCATGGCTATAACAAGAACACGATTTGAAGTAATTCTACATTTTTTCACTATACCTCCCCGAGATGATCCCAACTTTGATCGGCTATACAAAATTCGGGCAGTAATTGACCATTTCAGCAAAAAATTTACTGAGGTAGAATCATAGAATCATAGAATCATAGAGTTGGAAGGGACCTCCTGGGCCATCTGGTCCAACCCCCTGCTCAAAGCAGGATTCGCTAAATCATCCCAGTCAGATGTATGTCCAGCCTCTGTTTGAAGACTTCCATTGAAGGAGAACTCACCACTTCTCATGGCAGCCTGTTCCACTCATTGATCACTCTAACTGTCAAAAAGTTTTTTCTAATATCTAATCTGTGTCTCCTCCCATTCAGTTTCATCCCATTGCTTCTAGTCTTTCCTTGTGCAAATGAGAATAAAGTTGATCCTTCTACAATGTGACAGCCCTTTAGATATTTGTAGACAGCTATTAAGTCTCCAGTCTATTAAGTGTACAACCCCTAATGAAACATCTGTATAGATGAATTTCTGGTTCCTTTCAAATGGAGGCTAAAATTCCGTCAATACTTGTCCAGTTAGAGGGCTTGGTATGGAATTCAAATGTACAAGCTGAGCGAGAGTACTTCATGGTACACCCACAGATTTAGAGTTTACCAAAGGAGGGACAGCCAGGTTAACCCTCCTGAATGCCCCCTGTCCTGGGAGTGAGTGGGAATATTATTTGGGAAATGGTGCACACACTGATGGATCAGGGTTATCATCTTTACGTGGATAACTTCTACACCAGCATCCCACTCTTCAAGTCCCTATCTGTCAGAGGTACTGTTGCATGCATAGGAAAAATCAGCCAAGCCTATGTGAGCCGCTAATTGGGAAACTGCTCAGAAAGAGTGAGAGAAGAGCCAAATATAGTGACAACATGTTGGTGGTCATGTATAAAGACAAGATGGATGTCCTTATCTTGACCACAATACACAGTGACAACAGCTCCCCTATCACTGTCCCAAGTACCACAACAGAAGTCCCAAAGCCAGGTTGTATTCTGGATGATAATAAATTCATGAGGGGTATAGATAAATCAGATTAGGTCCTGAATCCATACAGTGTCATGCAAAAAAAAAGGTATGGTACAAAAAGCTGACCGTGCATATTGTACAGAGGGCACTTTGCTGTTTCAGTATGCAGGCAATATGGGAAGCTTCGTTCAGTTTCAAGAAGTTGTTATCAAGGCCCTAATGTTTGGCAACCAGGAAAGTGAGGGGGTTATGAATGTGTATACACTCACACATGGGAAACGCTGCACCTACACCCAACTGGTCCCCGTACAGACCAGAAAGACCCTAGCCGCATAACTAAAAGCACCACCTTGTACCTAACTCTCTAAATGGCCGTCAAGGAGTTTATCATACCTCCTGAGGAACAAGAGGCTGCAACACCCTACCAACAAGGGGAAAAGTGTGAAGAGAGATATGAAAACCCAAATGATATGCTTACATACGGTAGGTAGGGAATATTAAGAGATCCAAAAATTAAAAGAACAAGTATAACCTCTCAGAAAGCTAACAGTGTAAAAGGTTACGATCTTGGAAAGCAAAGCAAGCAAACTCACTGCAAAAATACAATTGGAGTTTACAAAGAAAGGTAAACCACTTTGCTGAAGGACTAAAACTCCTGAACACACATCCACCAACAGGAGTACCCAACAAGGAAGTGCAATTAAGGGTGTGGATCACCCCCAGGGCAAGTGTGGGATTACTCGGTACCGGGCCGGTGTCTTAAAGGGGAAGTGTCACAGTGGCGGTGACTCAGTCCGTGACCCTGGGCGTCCAATGGAAAATAAGTGGAATGGAATAGAGTTTATATGTAGGTAGTTCGTGACGCCACCTGTGGTATCTGGTCAGAAGTGACCAGCGCTGCAGTGCAGAACCTCTTGGACAGATGGTGTGGTGCAGCAAAGATGTAATAGCTGTCCACAGGTAGAGCTGCAGTCCCATTGCAGCGGGAGTAGATGTTGAGGTAGATGGTGTAGTGTTAGGCACAGAGATGTAGCACTGCTGAGTAAGTTGTCGCAGGAAGAAGGCAATGACACAGCTGATTGCAGTTCTGATAATTTACTCACGTTTCTGGCACAGACAGATGCCCGACAGGCAGCTGTAGCCTACTTCGAGGACTCCATACCATCATGTCCCGGCTCATGCACAAGTTGCTGCTGTGTCATCGAGTCTTAGGTGGGAATAAAGTGTTCACAACTTCTATTCTTCCGGTTTCTGCTGTAGGATCATTAGTATCACACACAGCCTCGGATACCGGCGCCTTGCCTTAGCGCATTAAACTTAGAGAAGGGCTCCGCTCTAGCCCTAGTCCTCAGTCTCTCTCCTCCTCATGTTCCGTTCTTATCTATCTTCCTTCTGAACAACTGATCCTTCTTTCTTTCTCTTTCCTTGCTAGCAGCTCAAGCTAACAGGAGGCTGCTGCATCTACGTCCTTTCCCTCCTTCCCCCATTAGGGGAACTGTCTTCCTCCCCCACTCTGGGGATTCTGACTGCAGAGGGGTCCTCTCTCTGCTTCCCCCTGTGGGGAACTGACCCAACTTCCTGTCAGCTTTCCCCTCTTAGTGTCATCTAAGCTCCACCCACCACCTAGCACCCTTCATGAACCAAAGCAGCTGCCATAAAGGGTGCTCTGCTGTTCTAAGGTGTCTGTGCTGGATGTAGGTGCTGGAGTCTGGTCAGGTGTTACCATCTTACCTGGGGAGTGGGATACTACACCTCAGGAGGAGGTGTAGTACCTCTGTGGTGACTGAACCCTCAGGGGCGCCACAGGTGTACATATAAAACCCAAACCAGAATTTGATAGGGAAAATAAAAACTGGAAAAATGAGAAACACCCGGAGAGGAGCAAACCAGGAAAAGAAATTATAGACAAAAGAAATCATCAGCATTTGGACAGGGAAAAAAGGGTAATATCTCAGCAGACAGTGGAACTGACCACAGAGCAACAAGTCACCAGATCAAATCCCAAAACCAAGCTAAGACAAAGGGTCCTAATACTTCTGAAACTAAAGGTGCCCATATTGTACCAGAGGAATATTTTTCTGATGAGGTTCCCCAGACTTCAAGGAAGGGAAGAACATAGAAAAGGTGAGTATTCTCTAAAAGGGGAATATGATAGGACATAATTTACCATTGTGAAAACAGGCCTTTGCATTAAAGATTGCTTCAAAGCGTACCATACAGGCATGAATTTTTAAAATGTTATTTTACCCTGTTAACACAACACCCTTTTATAGTCTGATTTACTCTGCACAACTTACCCATACCACCACATTATAAATTCAAGCACCAGTAAAATCTCAAGCATTATTATTATTATAATAGTTATTACTCATTACATTTGTGTACTCGCCACACTATGTTTGGATGTCCCGCCCTGCTGTTTTGGTGCCTCCTTAGCAGCCACTAAACAAGCTGGGGTTCTTAACCAATCACAGTAGTGCTGCAGACATCTTGGTTGTGGCATTACTGTGATTGGCTGGCCGACCAGCGTCATAGGGTCTATTGAAGCCCTGCCGCCGCCATTTTGCACATATTGCATCTACAAGCATAGGGAGAGATCGCTCAGCTTCTAGGGAGAATCTTTAGGCCTCTTGATAACACAAAAGCCCTTTTCAGGGATTCCTGCAGTGTATACCAGGTCACTGTAGAGTAGGGAGAGAGATACTCGAGCAGGGACAGTTTAAAGGAGCTGGTCACTAGCTCCATAATACCACCAAAAATAGCTCTTTTAAGAGCTGAAGACACAACTAAGTCAGAGTGCACGAAGGGAGAGATTGTGTATTAGGTAAGGAGAGGTTAAAGTGTTCTTCCAGGGTCCATCTTAAAACAGCTCTTGTTGGAGACAAAGCAATATTTTTTCAGCACACAAAGTACTTGAATTTTGTGCTGCCTTTTTTTAAAGCACCTGCTTATTTTCCCCACTGTTTTTGGGTTAGAGCCCTACGCAAAACAGTAGTCCAAACATTTCCTACTGCCTGCTACCAAGCACACACCAGGCCACTTTCCCCACTGTTTTTGTGGTCACAGCCTGCCTGCTGCTGTCCACATTTGTCCACTGAAAAAGGTGTTTAGTACCCTATGCAAAGCAGTAGTCCAAACATTTCCTACTGCCTGCTACCAAGCACGTGCCAGGCCATTTCCCCCGCTATTTTTGTGGTCATAGTCTGCCTTCTGCTGTCCACATTAGTCCACTGAAAAAGGTGGTTAGTGCCCTACGCAAAGCAGTAGTCCAAACATTATCAGAGCTGTGGCAAGCTTTAAAACAACAGACTAATCAGTGGCTCTCCCCGCTGCACCTCCAACCCGGTCTGGTCGTCTGTGATAATGGGCGTAATGTGGTGGCGGCTTTAAAGGTCGGCAAGCTGGTACAAATATCATGCATGGCTCCCATGCTGAACCTAGTTGTTCAGAAATTTCTAAAAAGTTACCCTGCCTTGGTGTACCTACTACAGAAAGTGCACCATATTAGTGCCCATTTCCGCCATTCCTCTACTGCTTTTGCTGGTCTTACACCTCTGTAAAAGTACTTGAATTTGCCAAGTCACAGACTCATTTGCGACCTGCCCACACGGTGGAACTCAACTTATCATATGTTGGCGAGGATTATTGAGCAGCAG
Source organism: Dendrobates tinctorius (assembly GCF_039654945.1). Classification (NCBI taxonomy): domain Eukaryota; kingdom Metazoa; phylum Chordata; class Amphibia; order Anura; family Dendrobatidae; genus Dendrobates; species Dendrobates tinctorius. The sequence goes on along the minus strand of NW_027361711.1, from coordinate 17,738,379 downwards.
AGGGCAGTAGCTGAATACCAGCTTCAATATGCCCGTCAGACTGAGACGTCATCCACCACACATAACAACTGTCGAGTGGATGTGGATTGCTGACTTTTGTGAGGTTCTTGAAAACTTTGAGTACTGCATCAAGCTCGTGAGTGGTGATCAGGCTATTATCAGTATAACCATCCCGCTACTGTGTCTCTTGAAATAAGCACTGCATAATCTCAAAGAGGACCCTTTGAGTGCCCAGCATGTTGGTATGGAGTCAGATTTCACAATGGGTGATACTACCCAGCCCAGCCAATATTCTGAGGCAACATTGGGTGATGAGTAGGAAGATGAGGAGGGAGAGGACTTGTTTTTCTGTGCTACCGAGGGGAAACCTAATGCTACGGAGGGGACACCCAACCCAAGTTTCATGTCTGTGCAGCCTGGATGGACTGGAGAGTAGGAGGTGGAGGAGGAGGAGGCGAATCAGCATGAGGAGAGGATGGGTACTGTTCCTACTGTTGGGGACACAGAACATTTGCTTTTTTGCAGCTTGGCTCACATGGCACAGTTCATGTGTAAGTGCCTGTGGCAAGACCCTCGCGTGATACAGCTAACGAATTTTTGTGAATGAAGGCCCTTGGGATGATGCGTCAAACGTGACTCAGTCCATAGAGCTAATTTTTGCAAACCCTATGCACATTGTGCAGTGGACAAACCAGGACAGTATTCCTACTCCAGCCTTACTAGTTGTGATTGGAGGCCCTTGGGATGGTGGCTTCCTGCGTCAACTATGACTCAGCCCATAGGGCTAATTTTTACAAACCCGTAAAAGAGCAAGAAAAAGTTAAACCCATAAAAGGGAGCACCTCAATTGCATAAGAAATATAAATATATATACCAAATATATGCGTAATACAAAATTTGAATTTTTATTATTCACCAAAAAAATACATACAGAGACAAAACAAAACACATATAGTATTAAAACAATTAAAATTGCATCTGTGTGCAAAGGAAACTCAAGACCAAATCCCACACCTCAGTATAAAGGCAATGGCAAACCACAGCAGGCTCCCATAAAAAGTGCTGAATGAATAAATATAACTGGCTTTAGAAATGTATGCCTACAAATGTACAAGCATGTATCACAAAAAACTTATGTAAATATAATATGTGCAAAAAAATTGCATACATAGAGTGTGACAAATGACAGAATTTAACAATGAGTATACAATACCAAAAGAGGGTCCTGTAACAGCATTTGTGATCAAAAATTGGTTTGACAAAAAAAAACAGTTGCTAATATGAAACAATGGTAACCCCTCAAAGGGGGGAATTTTATCACTGAGTCAAATGTGAAGGACATATAATGAAGAGAAATGTCCAAGAGATGGTAAGACTGAATAAGTGTGCAAAAACACACTAAGGTGCAGAGAAGCTGAGAATCAGGGCAATGGTATATCCCAGGAACATGAAAAAAGCAGCAGCGCCACCAGGGATAAGGGGAGCCAGCCACGCGTATCGCCACTCAAAAGGTGGCTTCCTCAGGGAAAAATAGCATGGTGTGTTTAACGTTCTGAAGCCATATATATTCTTTTCTGTATAATTAGCACATGGCTCACCTGTGAGGAGAAGGAGAGAGTCGGCATTCAAGGTGCACAATAGCACATATGCAGGAGAATGACTGCAGCCATCTTGTGCATAGGGAGACGATTGAAATAAAGTTGAATAAAAAACACTTACTGCGCATGCGTCAGATTCTATGATGCTAGTCTAAAGATGGCGCCATTATCTCGTATTGACATTCAAAGAACGCGATAGTACATATGGAAGGGAACAGGCCGCAGCCATCTTGTACATAGAAAAGGATTGACAATAAAGTTACATTGAAAGTACTTATTGCGCATGCGTCGGTTTCTCTGCTGTTATGCTTTAAAGTAACACCGTCATTCCATACACCTCCAAAGCAAGGAAAAAAAATGCTTACTGCGCATGCGTCAAATAATCAGACAAATACTCCCATATACCGCTATGATCTAATGTGTACAAGGGCGCAGCAACCAATATGCAAGAAAACTATATAATCCATTTTACAACCCCGTCATCAGAGTAAGTCCCGCTCTTTTGGTTCCATTGAACCACCAATCTCCAATGTGATTTGCATTTATAGAGCTTGGAGCTAAAATAGGTCCACATGTGTTGGACATATTATTAACATCCAATGGAATATGCAATGTAATTGTAGCCAGTATATTGCCTTTTTGAATATGTGGCTTTTTAATAGGACTCTCCATCTCCAATATTAAAGCCATGACATGGCCATACTTTGATAGAGTACTTGGCCGCAATTTGCGGCTAGTATTTACAAAATACCTGTTGCGACAAGCGTCAGCTTACGCTGAATCGTTTTTCTTCTTAGAGTGGACCCTCTGGGCCGTGGCACCCACCCAACTAGGGCGAGCTGACCTAATGAGAACCCACCCCCTGTACAGGGAGTGTCAGGGGCAAGACCAAGGGGGTGAGCTACCACAGCAACTGGACCAGACGGCCGGCTCAGGGAAACACTATTGAGTGTCTAGCAACAGGACGAACAGGATATGAAACATAAGCGAGGTCACAGGGTTTCTTCAGCAAACGAGGTTACACACTTTAAGGAGATACAAGGCAAAAACAGGGAATCAGATGCAGGGCACAAATGGTGAGGCAAAAACAGAGCATCAGATGCAGAGCACAAACGGTGAAACACGGCAAGGTGCGTGCAAGGGCACGCCAAATGTTCCAGACATAACATGTGCAGAAAGCATACCAGAGACCAGGGCAGGGTACGTGTTAGGGGTCACACCAGAGTTCCTAGGAGGGATGCGTGCTAGGACACGCTAGAGACCAAGACAAGGTGCGGGCTCGGGGACACGCCAGAGTCCAATGCAGAGTGTGTGCAGGAAGAAACGCCAGGGTCCAAGGCATGGTGCAATGGCATCGGACTCCGGACTTCCGGCAACGACCGACAGGATCCAGACATCAGGCTGCGGAAATCAGCTCCGTACATCAGGCCGCAGCCATCTGGTTCCAGACCTCTGGCAGCGGTCGGCAGGTTTCGGGAATCCGGCAGGCAAGCCAAGGTTCAATGCAGGGTGCATGCTAGGAGCCATGCCAGGGTTCGAGACAGGGTGCGTGCTAGGAGCCACGCCAGGGTTCGAGGCAGAGTGTGTGCCAGGAGACACGCCAGGGTCAAGTACAAGGACGGAGGCCAGCACGTGCAGAGGGCATGCCAGGGACATGTACAAGGACAGAGGCCTGCGTGTGCAGAGGGCACGCAAAGCAGAGGTACAAGGACGGAGGCCTGCGTGTGTAGAGGGACACGCCAGGGACAGGTACAAGGACGGAGGCCTGCGCGTGTAGAGAGACACGCAAGGGACAGGGTTCGAGAACAGGGTTAGGACCTGTACGTGCAAGAGGGCACGACAGGGTACATGGCAAGGCCTGCGCGTACTTTACAGGAGCACGGGGAGGTATGCCAAGGGGCAGGTGAGGACCTGCGCGTGCTATAGCGAGCACGTAGAGCACAGTGCAGAAATAGCGTGAAGTGCAAGGAAGCACAGAGAGCATGGCTGGGGTACTGGCTAGCTGATCGGTCTGCAGCACTGACAGGCAGGCAAGACTCCAGCGAACCCGGCTTAGGCATAGCAGGCGACACAGCTGTCACTGACCGACGAGCACGGCTGAGGCACAAGCAGGCGGGCATGGCTAGGGCGGGCATGGCTGAGGCACAAACAGGAGGCTAGGAAGGCCAGGCGCATGCAAAGGGCACACGAAGCAGCAAAGCAAAGCAAGACAAGAAACAAGGCAGAGCTAGGCAGGTACGGAACACGGAGCAGAAACTTATGCAGAAACACAGAGTCAGATCAGAGTGAGAACAGAGCTAGCAGCAGAGCGTAGGCTGAAGCCCAGAGCCGGGCCAAGGCAGAGCCTTGGGACTAGCCTAGAAACGTGCAAGGGAGCACAATAGGATAGAGTCTAGCAGGGGAGCGTAGGCCAAAGCCCAGGGCCGGGCCAAGGCAGAGCCTTGGGACTAGACATAGAAATGTGCAAGAGAGCACAAAAGGTAAGAGAGGAGGAATGGTGCGTGTGCCAGGAGGCACTACAGAGCACCATAGGAAGAGAGCGAGGCAGAACAAGCAAAGACCGAGAACATAGGAAGGAACACAAGGCAGAGCATAGCGAAGGCAAGACATGGCAGAAACAGGCAAGGCAGAGAACAGGCAAGGCAGAGAACAATGGAAGTACTACAAGACAAAGCAAGGCAAGGACAAAACATGGCATAATGGACAAACATAAGACAAGGCACGGGACAAGAGACAGAGTACGAGCGAGGAGCGTGTGCAGAGACGCACGACAGGGCAGAGTGCAAGGGCACAGAATAGAGTGAGCGACCAAGCAGCCATGCAGGGAAGCAACACAATACTCAGGCGCTGACCATAGGGAGAGGTGGTCTGATATAGGGCATTAGCACCTCCACTTCCGGGTCAGAACAAGGGGAGAACTTCCAGTTCAATCCTCCAGGATCACAGAGAGCAGTCACATGATCAGGGATTCTAGACATGCAGAGATGATTGCAGAACCTGACAGTGCTGGAACCTAGGAAAGATCACATGATCAGGGGTTCCAGACATGCAGAGATGATCACAGACATGCAGAGATGATCACAGAAGGCAGAGCAGAAACACAGGCATCTTGCAGCCAAACAGTCATGAGGTGAGTGTGCACACTGCTCTAGGGAACATGCAGGATAGCAGACATGAGATGCGCATGCATACCGCTCCAGGGGTCATGAGGCAAAGCAGACATGGCGAGCATGACACCTGTTAGGATGTGTATCATCATGATCACCAATTTTTTTTTCTCTATTCTTGAATATGGGTTTTTCCAACAGCATTTGTTAATTCTTTGTATATGGTTACACTCTTTTCATAATACTTGGCTCTTTTTACGGCTAGTATTTACAGTACATGTACATTTTCCATTTTTTGTTTAATACTTGGGTCCTTTTCAACAGCATTTGTGATTCTTGTTAGCAAAACTTTTCGTTATAAATGGAAATTTTGAAACTGAACAATCCATTTCCTTGAATCTTTTTGGCACATTTGTTGCTTACCTTATTGGCCCTTGATCTCTATTAGGTCCTTCTTTATATTTTGCGCCTGTTTGGTCTCTTGATTCAATATGTGGTTTTACAATTATCCACATAATAAAGAATTCTGCATTTTTATGCATTCCTAGGATGACTCCTATTTAAAATTAATATATCTATGTTTGTGTATTCTTATACTATGTGGATCTTTTTCACCATACCATTTGGTGATGATCACCCATAGGGATCTGTTCTCACCATACCACCTGGTGACAATCACTCATAGACTTATGTTGGCACATGATTTTTGGCTTACCATACACTCAATTATGGGTGATATTGTGAATGTTTACTTTTTACCCTAATGTACATATCTGGGTTATCTCTTTGCCTACATTGTAATCTTTCATATATGGCAAAATTTGTACATATACTGCATACTTTGTTTGTGTCCTTAGAGATCTACATTTTAGGCAGTAATATATTTACATCAAGATGTTACTGGTGTGATCTCTTAAAGCTCTCTGGGGATTTTTTGGAAAAAATTTTTTTAGAAAAAAATTTTTTCAGAGGGTTTTTTCAAAAAAATTTTTTTCAGGATATTCTTAACAATTTCTCCCTTGCGCTTGCGCTTATAATATGTGGTATTTAACATTCAATACATGTACTTCCTAAACAAAATCTACAGTGGGGCAAAAAAGTATTTAGTCAGTCAGCAATAGTGCAAGTTCCACCACTTAAAAAGATGAGAGGCGTCTGTAATTTACATCATAGGTAGACCTCAACTATGGGAGACAAACTGAGAAAAAAAAATCCAGAAAATCACATTGTCTGTTTTTGTTTCATTTTATTTGCATATTATGGTGGAAAATAAGTATTTGGTCAGAAACAAGCAATCAAGATTTCTGGCTCTCACAGACCTGTAACTTCTTCTTTAAGAGTCTCCTCTTTCCTCCACTCATTACCTGTAGTAATGGCACCTGTTTAAACTTGTTATCAGTATAAAAAGACACCCTCAAACAGTCTGACTCCAAACTCCACTATGGTGAAGACCAAAGAGCTGTCAAAGGACACCAGAAACAAAATTGTAGCCCTGCACCAGGCTGGGAAGACTGAATCTGCAATAGGCAACCAGCTTGGAGTGAAGAAATCAACTGCGGGAGCAATAATTAGAAAATGGAAGACATACAAGACCACTGATAATCTCCCTCGATCTGGTGCTCCACGCAAAATCCCACCCCGTGGGGTCAGAATGATCACAAGAACGGTGAGCAAAAATCCCAGAACCACGCGGGGGGACCTAGTGAATGAACTGCAGAGAGCTGGGACCAATGTAACAAGGCCTACCATAAGTAACACACTACGCCACCATGGACTCAGATCCTGCAGTGCCAGACGTGTCCCACTGCTTAAGCCTGTACATGTCCGGGCCCGTCTGAAGTTTGCTAGAGAGCATTTGGATGATCCAGAGGAGTTTTGGGAGAATGTCCTATGGTCTGATGAAACCAAACTGGAACTGTTTGGTAGAAACACAACTTGTCGTGTTTGGAGGAAAAAGAATACTGAGTTGCATCCATCAAACACCATACCTACTGTAAAGCATGGTGGTGGAAACATCATGCTTTGGGGCTGTTTCTCTGCAAAGGGGCCAGGACGACTGATCCGGGTACATGAAAGAATGAATGGGGCCATGTATCGTGAGATTTTGAGTGCAAACCTCCTTCCATCAGCAAGGGCATTGAAGATGAAACGTGGCTGGGTCTTTCAACATGACAATGATCCAAAGCACACCACCAGGGCAACCAAGGAGTGGCTTCGTAAGAAGCATTTCAAGGTCCTGGAGTGGCCTAGCCAGTCTCCAGATGTCAACCCTATAGAAAACCTTTGGAGGGAGTTGAAAGTCCGTGTTGCCAAGCGAAAAGCCAAAAACATCACTGCTCTAGAGGAGATCTGCATGGAGGAATGGGCCAACATACCAACAACAGTGTGTGGCAACCTTGTGAAGACTTACAGAAAACGTTTGACCTCTGTCATTGCCAACAAAGGATATATCACAAAGTATTGAGATGAAATTTTGTTTCTGACCAAATACTTATTTTCCACCATAATATGCAAATAAAATGAAACAAAAACAGACAATGTGATTTTCTGGATTATTTTTTCTCAGTTTGTCTCCCATAGTTGAGGTCTACCTATGATGTAAATTACAGACGCCTCTCATCTTTTTAAGTGGTGGAACTTGCACTATTGCTGACTGACTAAATACTTTTTTGCCCCACTGTATGTGTGGAGTAATCCCTTTAACACCTTTGCCTGCCTTTGATTGAACAAAATGGTGGCGCTATGTTTCTTTATGGCAATTACGCCGGGTATATATAAGACCACGTTTATGAACGTTAGCGCCTTTGTGCACACATTGCAAAACGGCACTATGCGATAATATATGACTGAACAATTGACACATGCGCAGCAGACTGAACAATTGACACATGCGCAGCAATAAATGTCTCTGTTGTTTTGCGGCCATTATCATTTTTTGATATCTGTATCTATATGTACACATTGCATAACGGCACTATGCGACTGAGCAATTGACTCATTCGCGGCGATTATATATTTTTGCTGTTTTGCGGTCATTATTATTCTTAGAAGATTTATTGTGTGCATAGGGTCCCCCCAAATATTTCTGTTTGAACAAATTGGTTTTCTTGCATATTGGTTGCTGCGCCCTTGTACACATTAGATCATAGCGGTATATGGGAGTATTTGTCTGATTAATTGACGCATGTGCAGTAAGCATTTTTTTCCATGCTTTGGAGGTGTATGGAATGATGGCGTTACTTTAAAGCATAACATCAGAGAAACTGACGCATGCGCAATAAGTACTTTCAATGTAACTTTATTGTCAATCCTTTTCTATGTACAAGATGGCCGTGGCCTGTTCCCTCCCATATGTACTATCGCGTTCTTTGAGTGCCAATACGAGCGCCATCTTTAGGCCGGGGTCACACTAACCGGCGCAAAATACGGTCCGTAGTTTACAGGCGTAATACGGATGAATGACCCCTAAATAGTGCTCCGTAGGTCATCCGTAAGCAGGGTGTGGTTGCATATTTTGCACATGTCTGCATCCGTATGTAATCCATATGGCATCTGTATGCAATCCGTATGGCGAGATTTTCTCGCCGCCTTGCAAAATGGACATATAATGGAGAGGGTTTATAACAGAAACGAAATAATAGATATAGACACATAGAATGCATATATATACACTCACTGGCCACTTTATTAGGTACACCTGTCCAACTGTGTGTTAAGACTTAATTTCTAATCAGCCAATCACATGGCGGCAACTCAGTGCATTTAGGCATGTAGACATGGTCAAGACAATCTCCTGCAGTTCAAACCGAGCATCAGTATGGGGAAGAAAGGTGATTTGAGTGCCTTTGAACGTGGCATGATTGTTGGTGCCAGAAGGGCTGGTCTGAGTATTTCAGAAACTGCTGATCTACTGGGATTTTCACGCACAACCATCTCTAGGGTTTACAGAGAATGGTCCGAAAAAGAAAAAAAATCCAGTGAGTGGCAGTTCTGTGGCCGGAAATGCCTTGTTGATGCCAGAGGTCAGAGGAGAATGGGCATACTGGTTCGAGCTGATAGAAAGGCAACAGTGACTCAAATTGCCACCCGTTACAACCAAGGTAGGCAGAAGAGCATCTCTGAACGCACAGTGCGTCGAACTTTGAGGCAGATGGGCTACAGCAGCAGAAGACCACACTGGGTACCACTCCTCTCAGCTAAGAACAGGCATCTGATGGCTACTTTCAGCAGGATAATGCGCCATGTCATAAAGCTCGAATCATCTCAGATTGGTTTCTTGAACATGACAATGAGTTCACTGTACTCAAATGGCCTCCTCAGTCACCAGATCTCAATCCAATAGAGCATCTTTGGGATGTGGTGGAACGGGAGATTCGCATCAGGGATGTGCAGCCGACAAATCTGCGCCAACTGTGTGATGCCATCATGTCAATATGGTCCAAAATCTCTGAGGAATGCTTCCAGCACCTTGTTGAATCTCTGCCACGAAGAATTGAGGCAGTTCTGAAGGCAAAAGGGGGTCCAACCCGTTACTAGCATGGTGTACCTAATAAAGTGGCCAGTGAGTGTATATATATATACCCACAAGTCATTGAGACAAACATATATGTATATATATTTATATTTCACAAAGTTCTTCATAGCAGAGTAGCCGCTAATTAAATTGCCGGCTTCTATCAAATCCTTCCCCAACCCGACATGAAATGACACATGGTTTACATTCAGTAAAGCATTTCATTTCATGTTTTTTTTATATGTCCTTGACTAATAATTAGATGCGGGTTTGTGTGCAAAATTTGGGAGTTGTAGTTGACATTTAAAGGGGTTAATTCGTTTATAAAAAATGCGTGGGCTTCCCATTGCCCTGTAGCGGTGGCGAATGGGTTAATCTAACAAAGGGTTAATGTCACCTTACAATCGAATGGTGACATTAACCCTTTGTTAGATTAACCCACTCGCCACCAATATAGGGCAAAGGGAAGCCCACGCATTTTTTAACAGCGAATTAACCCCTTAAAATAACAACTACAACTCCCAAATTTTGCACACAAACCAGCATCTAATTATTAGTCAAGGACATATAAAAAAACATGAAATTAAATGCTTTACTGAATGTAAAGCATGTGTCATTTCATGTCGGGTTGGGAAAGGATTTGATAGAAGCCGGTAATTTAATTAGCGGCTATTTTGCTATGAAGAACTCTGTGAAATATAAATATATATATATGTTTGTCACAATGACATGTATGTATATATATATATATATATATATATATATATGTATTCTATGTGTCTATATCTATTCTTTCTTTCTTTATTAAACCTGTCAGTGTGAGTTTACTGTACAGCTGCACTGAATTGCCGGCTTTTCTAAAAGACACCGGGTGCGTATTTCTCGCAAGTCACATGTGTGGTTCGTGTGTAATCCGTATGGCACGGACCGTAGAATACGCCCGAGAAATATACGGCTGATGGGAGCTGCCCCATAGAGAATCATTTGTCCGTGTGTAATGTGTGCTTTTAGCGCCTCTCACTCGTCTGTATTCCTCGCTAGTGTGACCCCGGCCTTAGACTAGCATCAGAGAATCTGAAGCATGCGCAATAAGTGTTTTTTTATTCAACTTTATTTCAATCTTCTCCCTATACACAAGATGGCTGTGTTCATTCTCCTGCATACTGTATATGCTATTGTGCACCTTGACTGCCGACTCTCTCCTCCTCCTCACAGTTGAGCCATGTGCTAATTATACAGAAAAGAGTATATATGGCTTCAGAACGTTAAACACACCATGTTATTTTTCCCTGAGGAAGTCACCTCTTGTGTGGCGATACGCGTGGGATCTCATCCCACACACTGGCTCCCCTTATCCCTGGTGGCGCTGCTGGCTTTTTTTCATGTTTCTGGGACATACCATTGCCCTGATTCTCAGCTTCTCTGCACCCTAGTGTGTTTTTACACACTTATTCAGTCTTACTGTCTCTTGGACATTTCTCTTCGTTATATGTCCTTCACATTTGACTCAGTGATAAAATTCCCCCCTTTGAGGGGTTACCATTGTTTCATATTAGCAACTGGATATTTTTTTCAAACCAATTTTTGAGCACAAATGCTGTTGGACCCTCTTTTGGTTTTGTATACTCATTGTTAAATTTTGTCATTTGTCACTCTCTATATATGCAATTTTTTTGCATATACTATATTTACATAAGTTTTTTGTGATACATGCTTGTACATTTGTAGGCATACATTTCTAAAGTCAGTTATATTTATTCATTCAGCACTTTTTATGGGAGCCTGCTGTGGTTTGCCATTGCCTTTATACTGAGGTGTGGCATTTGGTCTTGAGTAGAGTTGAGCGATACCGTCCGATACTTCAAAGTATCGTATCGGATGGTATCGGCCGATCTTTAAAAAAAGTATCGGTATCGCCGATTCCGATACCGGAAGTCCCATTCAAGTCTATGGGACTTCCGGTATCGGAATAAGAAAAACCCTTTCCTGCCCTTGTACAGCCTCTCTGGGGTCTGTACGGGCCTTTCGGGGGGCTGTGCCGGCCTGCCAGGGGGTCTGTGCAGGCTCCGGTGGTCTGTGCCGGCCTGCCGGTGGTCTGTGCAGGCTCCGGGGGGCTGTGCCGGCCTGCCGGGGGGCTGTGCCGGCCTGCCGGGGGGCTGTGCAGGCTCCGGGGGGCTGTGCCGGCCTGCCGGGGGGCTGTGCAGGCTCCGGGGGGCTGTGCCGGCCTGCCGGGGGGCTGTGCCGGCCTGCCGGTGGTCTGTGCCGGCCTGCCGGTGGTCTGTGCAGGCTCCGGGGGTCTGTGCAGGCATCGTCCGATGGGACTACAAGTCCCATCGGGCGATGCCTGCTACCATGACAGTGATTGACACATTAGCCAATGATGGGACAGTAGTAGTCCCATCATCCGGCTAATGTGTTAAATGTAAAAAAAAAAAAAAAAAAAAATTACATGCTACATACATACAACATGCATACTACATACATGCTACATTCATACTACATACTACATACATGCTACATTCATACTACATAAATACTACATGCAACATACATACTACATATATACTACATGCATGCTACATACATACTGCATGCTACATACATACCACATATATACTACATACATACTACATGCATGCTACATGCTACATACATAACACATATATACTACATGCATGCTACATACATACTACATGCTACATACTACATATATACTACATGCATGCTACATACATACTACATGCTACATACTACATATATACTACATGCATGCTACATACATACTACATGCTACATACATACTACATATATACTACATGCATGCTACATACATACTACATGCTACATACATACTACATATATACTACATACATACTACATACATACTACATGCATGCTACATGCATGCTACATACATAACACATACATAACACATATATACTACATGCATGCTACATACATACTACATGCTACATACATTCCATATACATACTACATGCATGCTACATACATACTACATGCATGCTACATACATACTACATGCTACATACATACTACATATATACTACATGCATGCTACATAATACTACATGCTACATACATACTACATATATACTACATGCATGCTACATACTACATGCTACATACATACTACATATATACTACATGCATGCTACATACATACTACATGCATGCTACATACATACTACATGCTACATACATACCACATACATACTACATATATACTACATGCATGCTACATACATACTGCATGCTACATGCATGCTACATACATACTACATACATACTACATGCTACATACATACCACATATATACTACATACATACAATACATTCATACAATACATACATAGACATACAGTACATATAACATAGAGTAACATACTTACCAATACTTGTCACATTGTTCCCCGAAGCCATTGTCTTTTCCGGAATAAATATTAACATAACAAACCACAAAAATACTCACCCACGATCCGAAGCAGTCCACGAGTGTGTCCCACGACGATCTTGGGTAGAGAACGGCAGCATCAGCTGTTGCTGCCGTTCTCTACGGGCTGCAGGAATCCAATGACGGAAGGTAGGTATCCTTCCGCACTGTATTCCTCCGCCACTTAAAAAAAAAAAAAGTCCCTAGTCTCACTTTATGCCATTGCTGTGTGGGAATTTCCCACGCAGCAATGGCATAAAGTGAGACTAGGGACTTTTTTTTTTTTAAGTGGCGGAGGAATACAGTGCGGAAGGATACCTACCTTCCGTCATTGGATTCCTGCAGCCCGTAGAGAACGGCAGCATCATCTGATGCTGCCGTTCTCTACCCAAGATCGTCGTGGGACACACTCGTGGACTGCTTCGGATCGTGGGTGAGTATTTTTGTGGTTTGTTATGTTAATATTTATTCCGGAAAAGACAATGGCTTCGGGGAACAATGTGACAAGTATTGGTAAGTATGTTACTCTATGTTATATGTACTGTATGTCTATGTATGTATTGTATGAATGTATTGTATGTATGTAGTATATATGTGGTATGTATGTAGCATGTAGTATGTATGTAGTATGTATGTAGCATGCATGTAGCATGTAGTATGTATGTAGCATGCATGTAGTATATATGTAGTATGTATGTAGCATGCATGTAGTATATATGTAGTATGTATGTAGCATGTATGTAGTATGTATGTGGTATGTATGTAGCATGTAGTATGTATGTAGCATGCATGTAGTATATATGTAGTATGTATGTAGCATGTAGTATGTATGTAGTATGTATGTAGTATGTATGTGGCATGTAGTATGTATGTAGCATGCATGTAGTATGTATGTAGCATGCATGTAGTATGTATGTAGTATGTAGCATGTATGTAGTATGTATGTGGTATGTATGTAGCATGTAGTATGTATGTAGCATGCATGTAGTATATATGTAGTATGTAGTATGTATGTAGTATGTATGTGGTATGTATGTAGCATGTAGTATGTAGCATGCATGTAGCATGCATGTAGTATGTATGTAGCATGCATGTAGTATGTATGTAGTATGTATGTAGTATGTATGTAGCATGCAGTATGTATGTAGCATGTATGTAGTATGTATGTAGTATATATGTAGTATGTATGTAGTATATATGTAGTATGTATGTAGCATGTAGTATGTATGTAGCATGTAGTATGTATGTAGCATGCATGTAGTATGTATGTAGCATGCATGTAGTATGTATGTAGCATGTATGTAGTATGTATGTAGTATATATGTAGTATGTATGTAGCATGTAGTATGTATGTAGCATGCATGTAGTATGTATGTAGTATTTTTTTTTTTTTTAACATTTAACACATTAGCCGGATGATGGGACTACTACTGTCCCATCATTGGCTAATGTGTCAATCACTGTCATGGTAGCAGGCATCGCCCGATGGGACTTGTAGTCCCATCGGACGATGCTTGCACAGACCCCCGGACATCAGCACAGCCCCCCGGCAGGCCGGCACAGCCCCCCGGCAGGCCGGTACAGACCCCCACAGGGTGCACAGACCACCGGCAGGCCGGCACAGCCCCCCGGCAGGCCGGTACAGACCCCCACAGGGTGCACAGACCACCGGCAGGCCGGCACAGCCCCCCGGCAGGCCGGTACAGACCCCCACAGGGTGCACAGACCACCGGCAGGCCGGCACAGCCCCCCGGCAGGCCGGTACAGACCCCGGGCAGTCCACACAGCCCCCCGGCAGGCCGGCACAGCCCCCCGGCAGGCCGGCAGAGACCCCCGGAAGGCCCGAAATGACGGCGCATCATGATGCGCACACACCGCGCATCATGATGACGTCAGTCTGTCAATCAACTTTGAACTTCCGATTCCGATGCCGAATTCCGATATTGAAAAAATATCGGAAGTCGGTATCGGAATTCCGATACAGCAAGTATCGGCCGATACCCGATACTTGCGGTATCGGAATGCTCAACACTAGTCTTGAGTCTCCTTTGCACACAGATGCAATTTTAATTGTTTTTATACTATATGTGTTCTGTTCTGTCTCTGAATGTAATTTTTTGGTGAATAATAAAAATTCTAATTTTGTCTTACACATATATTTGGTATATATATATTTCTTATGCAATTGAGGTGATCCCTTTTATGGGTTTGACTTTTTCTTGCTCTATTACATGTCTACTTGCATACCCTGATGAGACCTCTTGCTCTTACATATAAATATAAATTTTTCTGGTGGTGCCCTCCATTTACTGTGTATACTTAATTTTTACAAACCCTATGCACATTGTGCAGTGGACAAATCTTGAATGTAGAGTGGTCCAACCAAACTAATATTTGTCATTGGAGGCCCTTGTGACAGGTTGTCCCACATTGTGACTGAGATAGGGGATACATATTCAATAGAAATCTAGGTTTGGTAGTTGTCTTTGTGTAAAAGTGTTCTTGCAAAAGTGGCGTAATGCTGCAACATACTTATTGCCAGAAACCATATGTGAGTCAGAAATGAATGCAGGTATATTCTCCAGGCTCTTCCCATTCTGTTTCATCACTTTCCCATCCATTTCAGCCTCCTCCTCAGGCCCCCAGACCCGTTTGTAGGGTCCAGCAGAAATTACTCGCATTTGCCATTGCCTTGCATTGTACTCGCTATTCGGAACAAATACGTGATTTTTACAAAGTACTCGTTACGAGTATAGCGATTACGAATATTAAGGTATTCGCTCATCACTAGTTATCATCAATCTGAGTAGGGTAAAGTCCTTTACAACCTCCAGTTCATCATAATACATCTCAAATATATCACGATTATACCTGGCAGTGGTCAATGTCTTTGTCTTCTTTGTGTTGAGCAGTAGTTATGCTAGCTTAGTAACTCATTTGGCTAAATATGTAACAAACCCAAAGCTGAAACATACCTAGC
Source organism: Dendrobates tinctorius (assembly GCF_039654945.1). Classification (NCBI taxonomy): domain Eukaryota; kingdom Metazoa; phylum Chordata; class Amphibia; order Anura; family Dendrobatidae; genus Dendrobates; species Dendrobates tinctorius. The sequence goes on along the minus strand of NW_027361711.1, from coordinate 17,722,730 downwards.
TGGTTACAATACAGACTAGAATTCCTGATCCATAGTCCTTAATGGTTCCTGTGTCAGCAGGGATAGCCCTGATCACAGACTAGAAGATGGAAGCTCAGACCTATGCTGCCTGAATGGCTGTCGAGCGATTCATTTTCCTCCTAAAGAAAAGAAGGGCAGATCAGAGTATGAATCACCTACAGAAGTGGAAGTGTGTTAAAAACAAGAAAGATTCTAGAGTGAGTAAAGTAAACCATGAAATACAAAATAAATTATACAGTGGGTACAAAAAGTATTCACACCCCTTTAAATTTTTCACTCTTTGTTTCATTGCAGCCACTTGGTAAATTCAAAAGTCATTTTTTTTCTCATATTAGTACACTCTGTACCCCATCTTGACTGAAAAAAAAACAGAAATGTAGAAATTTTTGCAAATTTATTAAAAAAGAAAAACTAATATATCACATGGTCATCATAAGCATTCAGGCCCTTTGCTCAAACACTCATATTTAAGTCACATGCTATCCATTTCCTTGTGATCCTCCTTGAGATGGTTCTACTCCTTCATTGGAGTTGAGCTGTATTAAACTAAACTGATAGGACTTGATTTCTAAAGGCACACACTTGTCTATATAAGACCAAATGAGAATAATGAGGTCAAAGGAACTGGCCAAGGAGCTCATAGACAGAATTGTGGCAAGGCATCCATCTGGACAAGGTTACAAAAGAATTTCTGCAATACTCAAGGTTCCTAAGAGCACAGTGGCCTCCATAATCCTTAAATGGAAGAAGTTTGGGACCATCAGAAGTCTTCCTAGACCTGGCCATCCAACCAAAATGAGCTATCATGGGAGAAGAGCCTTGGTGTGAAAGGTAAAGAAGAACCCCAAGATCACTGTGGCTGAGCTCCACAGATGCAGTAGGGAGATGGGAGAAAGTTTCACAAAGTCAACTATCACTGCAGCCCTCCACCAGTTGGGCTTTTATGGCAGAGTGGCCCGACAGAAGCCTCTCCTCAGTGGAAGACATATGAAAGTCCACATAGAGTTTGCTAAAAAACACATGAAGGACTCCCAGACTATGAGAAATAAGATTCTCTGGTCTGATTAGACAAAGATAGAACTTGTGTAGAAAACCAGGCACTGCTCATCACCTGCCCAATACAATCCCAACAGTGAAACATGGTGGTGGCAGCATCATGCTATGGGCTGCCGGGACAGGGCGACTGGTTGCAAGTGAGGGAAACATGAATGTTGCCAAGTACAGAGATATCCTGGATGAAAACCTCTTCTAGAATGCTCTAGACCTCAGACTTGGCCGAAGGTTCACCTTCCAACAAGACAATAACTCTAAGCACACAACTAAATAACAATGGAGTGACTTCAGAACAACTCTGTGACCATTCTTGATTGGCCCAGCCAAAGCTCTGACCTAAACCCAATTAAGCATCTCTTGAGAGACCTGAAAATGGCTGTCCACCAGCCTTCACCATCCAACTTGATGGAACTGGAGAGAAGCTACAAGGAAGAATAGCAGAGGATCCCCAAATCCAGGTGTGAAAAGCTTGTTGCATCATTCCCAAGACTCTTGGCTGTACTAGCTCAAAAGGGTGCTTCTACTCAATACTGAGCAAAGGGTCTGAATACTTATAACCAAGTGATATTTCAATTTTTCTTTTTTAATAAATTTGCTAACATTTCTACATTTGTTTTTTTCCGTCAAGATGGGGTGCAAAGTGTACACTGAGAAAAAAATGAACTTTTTTGAATTTACCAAATGGCTGCAATGAAAACAAAGAGTGAAAAAATGTAAATGGGTCACCCTCCCAGGGCTGTGGGGTACTCGGTACCGGGCCGGTGTCAGTGGGATGTGTCACAGCAGCGGTGACCCGGTCCATGGCCCTGAGCGCCCAAGTAATGGTGGAATATGATGTAGTTTAAGTGGAATGGAATAGTTTGTGACGCCACCTGTGGTGCTCGGCAAGGGAGGTGTTAAGCCGACGCTGCAGACAGATCCACTGGGACTGATGGTAGGGTGCAGCAAGGATGTAAAAGCTCCCCACAGATGAAGCTATAGTCCCAGTGCAGTGTAGATGTGGTTGGTACAGGGATGTAGCAGTGCCGGGAAGGTAGGAAGCAGACAAGACACAGCGGGGTGCAATTTCTGTACCTTTACTTGATAACTGCAGACCAGGGTCCTGATTATAGATGGTAACGGAGCAGGCTAGCCTGGAAGCAACTCAGGGATTCTCTCTCAGCAGACGGGCTGTGCAGTCTCCTTCCTAGCGCTTGTTTGAATGAAGTACTCCAGTACTAAGTTACTCAGAAGTTCCTCCTGTCAGATGTTCCCAAGAACCTTACTTGCACGGCAGACAGCTGTAGCCTCTCTCGGGGACTCCTTTCTCTAGTCCTGGCTCTCTATCCAAGCTGCTGTTGTGCCTCAAGTCTTAAACAGGAGTAGGGCATTTACAAGCCTCCTACTCGTCTGGTATCTGTTGTAGGACTGTTAGTATCCGTACAGCCGAGGAGACCAGGCTCCAGTTCTTGCGCTCTCAAGCTGAGGGAGCTCGCCTTCTGCAGCTCAACCTCCAGCTTCTCTCTACACGTCTGCACACTTCACCCTCCACAGACTAACTAATTCTTCCATCCTCCTGGCCCTCAGAGAGCACTCCTCCCCTTAATCCTGGTTCAGAGTTCCCCCTGCTGGCCTGGAGTGGAACTGTGTTCCATGTATGGATTGACTGCAAGAGAGACCCATCATTGCCTCCAAGCCTGGCATTACCCTCCCCTGGAGGAAGGGAAAGCCACTGTGGCGACCATACTCCTTGGGGCGCCACATTCCCCCTAGTGCAAGTCAGCAATCCTGGGCTGAACAAAAACATGAACATATAAACAGTTACAATAATAACAATTGTACAAGATTTAAAAATGAAAAATGTACAAAAACCAAGTGCTTCAAAAATGGTCCTATGATGATAACTCCAGCATCAATGTGATATCTAAGGGGTGGTATACCTTGTGTGGTGCGGGTAGACCTGCGTAACTCTAGTGTGGGCAAACTGAATAGCATTCGCCTACCAACTCTTAGACTCACCAGGGGCACAGCAGGTTCACCACTGGCAGGGCGAGGGTTCTCTGGCTCCACTGCTGGTGTGGCATCTGCTACCTGATTTTCCTGATTCTCTTGAGTCACATCTTCCTGTGCTACCACTTGGGGAAACAGCAACACTGGCACCACTATAGCATCATACACTTTGGTCCAATTCGCAGGGAATTCTCCAAGCACTGTGTTACCTTCTCTTCTTCCACTATAGGCTGGATGTTATCTGGTTCTTCTCTTTTTACTTTTAACTAGTCAGGACACAACTTCAAATGATCTCTCGATACCGCTGCTGAGGTCTCTCCTTCATCTTTACTCACAAGGCATACCTTAGTATTATCAAAGTTCGAGGGCAGAATGGTATAAGGTTCAGCTTCCCATTGATCATCCAACTTGTGCAATCTTCTCTTCCTTTTCAAGACTTGCTCCCCCAGCGACAAAGGAACAGCAGGTGCATTTTGATTATAAAGCTTCTCCTGCTTTTGCCTTGCCTGAGCCAAACTCTTCTCCACACATTCTTGAACTCTCCTATACTGCTGCTGCCTCTCTGTGTCCCAATCAGCATCTGGGGATGCCACTTCAGGTGTTAGCACTCCCATGTCTAAGTCAATAGGCAGCTTACCAGGTCTTTCTCTCATTAAATAGGCTGGGAAACAGTTGGTGGAGTTCACTGGGATATGGTTGTAGAGATCCACCAGATCGGGCAACTTCTCTGGCCACAGATTCCTCTCCTTCAAGGGCAAAGTCTTCAGGAGGTCCATCACCACCTGGTTCATCTTCTCGCACATGCCATTGGTCTGTGGGTGGTACGGTGTTGTCCGGATCTTCTTACAACCATACAGGTTACAGAATTCTTGGAACACTTCCGCCTCGAAAGCTGGACCTTGATCTGTGAGCACTCTTTCAGGATACCCATGTGGTCTACAGAAGTGCTGCTGGAATGCTCTGGCTGCTGTCCTGGCCATCTGATTTTTGACAGGCACAACTACCAGGAATCTTGAGTAGTGGTCCACAATTGTAAGTGCATAGATGTAGCCTGACTGGCTTGGAACCAGCTTCACATGGTCCAGGGCTACCAACTCAAGGGGCTGTTTGGTGATGATTGGCTGTAGGGGAGCTCTCTGGCTGTCTCGATCCTTTCTGCACAGGTTACATTGTCCACACTCCCGGCACCACCTCTCAATGGCTTTCCTCATACCAGCCCAGTAGAACCTCTCCCGGAGCAAGGCTTCCAACTTCTTCCATCCGAAATGTCCAGCTTCATTGAGGTATGCTTCCAGGACCATTGATGCCTCTCTCTATGGGACTATCACCTGCCAGACCAGCTCATGGGTGCGGGCATTGATACTCCTCCGACACAGCTTCCCTTCATAAATGAACAGCCGTCCTCTCTCCTTCCACAACTGCTGAGTTTCTTCAGGAGAATCCGACTCTGGAGGTGAGTCAGCTCGTGTCAGCAGCTCCTTCACCAGGTGGACTGCAGGGTCACTATCTTGCGTTTCTGCCCTATCATGATGGGACAACGGGTTCAGGGTGACCTCCTTCAAGCCAGACCGTCTGTTTCTCACTCCTTGAGTACGCTGGGCCGCAAGTGGCCGGTGGAAGGGAGGTAGCTCTATCTCTTCAAGAGCCTCAGGGTCTTCTCCGGCATCTGGTAGGTTAGGCATTCTGGACAGTGCATCAGCATTGGCATTCTTGTGCCCTGCCCGGTACTTGATGGTAAACTCATAGTTCGACAGCCGAGCCATCCATCGCTGTTCCAGTGCACCTAGTTTTGCAGTATCCAAATGCGTCAACGGGTTATTGTCCGTGAAGATAGTGAACTTGGCGGAGACTAGGTAGTGCTTGAATCTTTCAGTGACAGCCCAGACGATGGCAAGGAACTCCAGCTTGAAAGAACTGTAATTATCAGGGTTCCTTTCAGTGGGGCGCAGCTTCCTGCTGGCATAGGAGATTACTCTTTCTTTCCCATTCTGTACCTGCGACAGTACTGCTCCTAGTCCCACGTTGCTGGCATCTGTGTACAGCACAAAGGGTTTGTCATAATCTGGGTAGGCCAGAACCTTGTCTCCTGTGAGAGCCAACTTCAATCTGGTGAAGGACCTTTACAACTCTTCAGTCCATTCAAAGGCAGAATTTTTCTGCTTGGTCTTCTTGGACTGCCCCACCAGGAGATTTTGCATAGGGGTGGCTATTTCAGTAAAGCCCTTGATGAATCTTCGGTAGTAGCCTACCTGTCCAAGGAATTGGCGTACCTCATGAAGGTTGCTGGGCTTCGGCCAGTCCTGGATGACTGTGACCTTATCAGGATCTGGTGCCACACCTTCTGCACTGACCACATGACTGAGGTACTGCACGTTGGGCTTCATGAGGTGACACTTGGAGGGCTTCACCTTCAGGCCAAAATTGGACAAAGCTTCAAAAACTTCAGCCAAGTGCTCCAGATGATCTTCATAGGTTTTGGAGAAAACAATGACATCATCCAGGTACAGCAGGACCGTCTCAAAGTTCATGTGTCCCAGGCAGCACTCCATCAGCAATTGAAAAGTTCCTGGAGCAGTGCAGAGCCCAAATGGCATATAATTGAACTCACAGAGACCCATTGGAGTAGTTAATGCTGTTTTCTCCTCTTCTGCCTCTGCCACGGGAACCTGCCAATACCCACTAGTGAGATCCAAGGTGGAAAAGTAGTTAGCAGTTTTAAGTGCAGCTAATGATTCCTCAATTCTAGGTAATGGGTAGGCATCTTTATGTGTAATACTGTTAATTTTCCTGTAATCAACACACATTCTCATGGTACCATCCTTTTTCTTTACAAACACTTTTGGAGCTGCCCAGGGGCTGCAACTGTCTCTGATGACCCCTGCTTCCTTCATCTCTCTCAACATACTCTTAGCACACTGGTATTGTGTTGGGGGTATAGGTCTGTACCTCTCCTTTATGGGTGGATGGTCTCCAGTGGGGATATGATGTTGAACCCCTTTTGCCTGCCCAAAATCTAGTGGGTGTTTGCTGAATACCTGCTCATACTCTTGTGTCACTCTGTAAACCCCATTTTTCTGGTATGAAGGTGTAGAGTCAGTTCCCACCTGCAGTTGCTGACACCACTCATCTTGCTGCTTCACAGAGCCATTGTCCTCCACCTGATTGGATGAGACCAAGGGTTCTGCTGCCTGCAAAGAGTTGTTATTAATGGTGAGCAGCTTAGCAACTGTGGCATACAGAGGTATTGTGGCTTCCTCTTCCCCACAATTCAATAGGCATACAGGTACTCTCCCCTTTCGTACATCAACCACCCCTCTGGCTGTCAGGACAGTGGGCCTGCTCTCGGAGTATACTGGTTCTACCAATGCCTGGTAATCTCTCCCGCTAAGACCTATAGCTGCCCGACACCAAACCAACATTTCACATCTGGGGGGTATTGCAATGGGGAAGGGGTCACTCACTCTGACACTGCCAATTTCTCCGCCAGAGAGTTCTACCTGTTGTCTTTGCATCTGGGCTCGGATCTCCTTCTGCCGGACTCGTTGTTCACTGGAACCAGTAGTCTCAGCCACCTGTTGCAACAAGACAATAACCTCGGACAGACAGTTTTCAATTACATTTGTACCAAGAGTCATCATGGGATTACATTCACGTCGATCAATATCAACAACTATCAGACCTTGAGACTTTAGCTCTACCCTCCCACTTTGACAGTAATTTCTTTACATCCTATCTGCGGTAAAGACTGACCATTACTAGCAACTTCTGTCAGTTCATCAATTGGGCCCCGGGTAAGCTCTGAATCAGCCCAATATCTCTTGTACAGAATGTACGGCATCGTGGTCACCTGGGAGCCAGTGTCCAGCAAAGCGTTCATAGGGATGCCGTCAATCACCACAGGAAGGATTGGTCTCCCTCCCACATACTTGGCTCTCCAGTTCTTTGGGCCTGGGGATCCTACTCCTGGGGGTTGGCCCTCTGCCCCAGGGGTTGCTCGTTTAAAGGAGAATATCTTGCAAGGTGACCTGCCTTGTGACAGCGACAACAGATGGGAAGTCCATCCTGGTCATAGTGATCGTTGTTCCTTCCTCGAAGTGGCGGGGCTCTCCTCCTCCGGAGCCACGGGACATTCTCTGGACTGGAAGCAAGCTGGATCTTGTCTTTGGAGGACACTTGCAGGGACTGCACGGTTTTAGTGAGTGCAGCCATTCTTTTGGTCAACTCCTGGACCTGAAGACGCAGCTCCTCAGTTGGATCTTTATCCAGAGTCTGTGCATCAGCCTCCACAGGGATGGAAGGAAAAGATGGGGCTTCCTGATGGTAAGTGATTGCTAGGCGCCTAGGGGGCGCTGGACGGCTGTCAGTGGATTCCTGCAGTACCCGAAAAGCCCTGTCCTTAAATTCAGCAAAGTCCAGATCAGGGTTTTGCAAGGTTATGATTCGCAACTGTCCTCTGTGGGTACTGGACAGGAGTCCTTCAATGAACTGCTCCTTCAACAGTTTATCTTCTTCCTTTATGCTTTCAGGATCAACTTGCTTAACTGCTCGCAGCGCCTCCTGCAGGTTGAGAGCATAGTCCTTGATACTGTCCTGCGCCTTCTGTTTACAGCCAAAGAACCTCATCTTGATTTCAGCTGCAGGCGAGTGTCAAAGGTGCTCTTCAGTTTGGCCAGGACCTTTGCAACAGTCTCTTTATCAGTGTCCTGCCAGGCTTTCACTTCTCTCAGTGCTGCACCCGTTAGCTGCCCAATCAGAATATTCACTTTCTGGCTTTCAGACAGAGGGTAGACTTTAAACAAACTGCACAGTCTCTCTTTAAATTCACTCAGGGTATGCGACTCACCCGAGTACTGCGGTAGTCAGGCCGCTCCCGGGATATAGGGCATAGACAGCGGCATTATGGAGACAGCTGCGGCAGGCGTTCCTCCTTGCGGTGCTGCTGGGTTGGCAGCGGCGTGCGCCGCTGCATTGGCTTGTGGCGCGGACATTCTCTTCCCCCCTAGTTAACGTTAGCCAGGGCCAGGGGTTCTGGGAGCTCACCGGCAGCTGCTTCACAGGCCCGACGCTCCGGGCTGTAGGGCTCAGCTCCTCCTCTTCTCGCACGCTGTCCTCTCTTCCCGTGCGGCACTTCACTTCTTCGCGCTCTGTGGCAGGCTCCGCCCACGAAGGCCCGTCTCTTTCTTCCCGTGCGTGCCAAGCAGCGCGGCAATGGCGGCAATTGGCGCCAAATTCACACAGTCTTTTACACAAACACAGTCTATGGCACACAGGACCCAGGGATACCAGGCTCCGTAATCCTGTTCGTGATGCCAAATTGGGTCACCCTCCCAGGGTGTGGGGTACTCGGTACGGGGCCGGTGTCAGTGGGATGTGTCACAGCAGAGGTGACCCGGTCCGTGACCCTGGGCGTCCAAGTAATGGTGGAATATGATGTAGTTTAAGTGGAATGGAATAGTTTGTGACGCCACCTGTGGTGCTCGGCAAGGGAGGTGTTAAGCCGACGCTGCAGACAGATCCACTGGGACTGATGGTAGGGTGCAGCAAGGATGTAAAAGCTCCCCACAGATGAAGCTATAGTCCCAGTGCAGTGTAGATGTGGTTGGTACAGGGATGTAGCAGTGCCGGGAAGGTAGGGAGCAGACAAGACACAGCGGGGTGCAATTTCTGTACCTTTACTTGATAACTGCAGACCAGGGTCCTGATTATAGATGGTAACGGAGCAGGCTAGCCTGGAAGCAACTCAGGGATTCTCTCTCAGCAGACAGGCTGTGCAGTCTCCTTCCTAGCGCTTGTTTGAATGAAGTACTCCAGTACTAAGTTACTCAGAAGTTCCTCCTGTCAGATGTTCCCAAGAACCTTACTTGCACGGCAGACAGCTGTAGCCTCTCTCGGGGACTCCTTTCTCTAGTCCTGGCTCTCTATCCAAGCTGCTGTTGTGCCTCAAGTCTTAAACGGGAGTAGGGCATTTACAAGCCTCCTACTCATCTGGCATCTGCTTTAGGACCGTTAGTATCCGTACAGCCGTGGAGACCAGGCTCCAGTTCTTGCGCTCTCAAGCTGAGGGAGCTCGCCTTATGCAGCTCAACCTCCAGCTTCTCTCTACACGTCTGCACACTTCACCCTCCGCAGACTAACTAACTCTTCCTTCCTCCTGGCCCTCAGAGAGCACTCCGCCCCTTAATCCTGGTTCAGAGTTCCCCCTGCTGGCCTGGAGTGGAACTGTGTTGCATGTATGGATTGACTGCGAGAGAGATCCATAATTGCCTCCAAGCCTGGCATTACCCTCCCCTGGAGGAAGGCAAAGCCACTGTGGCGACCATACTCCTGGGGGCGCCACATAAAGAGGTCATATTTACTTAGTAAGGCCGAAAAAAGACATTTGTCCATCCAGTTCATCCTATATTCCGTCAGAATAAATCCCCAGATCTACATCCTTCTAAAGAACCTAATAACTGTAAGATACAATATTGTTATGCTCCAGGAAGACATCCAAGCCTCTCTTGAACCCCTTGAAGAGAAAACAGCTGCACTCTGGGAAATTTTGATTTTCAATGCAAAAAATTTTTTATTGAAGACACCACAGGGGAATAGTGCGTTGAGGTCTTGAACCCCTTGACTGAGTTCGACATCAATTCCAAATTCTCACTGCCTTAAAAGTAAAGAATCCTTTTCTATGTTGGTGGAAAAACCTTCTTTCCTCCAGTCGCAGAGAATGCCCCCTTGTGACCATCACATTCCTTGGTATAAACAGATCCTCTGAGAGATGTTTGTATTGTCGCCTTATATACTTATACCTGGTTATTAGATTGCCCCTCAGTCGTCTTTTTTCTAGACTAAATATTCCTAGTTTTGCTAATTTCCCTGTGTATTGTAGTTCCTCACCCACTTTATTAATTTTGTTGCCCTCCTTTGTACTCGCTCCAGTTCCATTATATCCTTCCTGAGCACTGGTGCTCAAAACTGTACACAGTACTCCATGTGCGGTCTAACCAGGGACTTGTACAGAGGCAGTATAATGATCTCATCATTATACTGCATCCAGACCTCTTCTGGATGCACCCCATGATCCTGTTTACCTTGACAGCCGTTGCCTTGCACTGGCTGATCAAGGTAAGTTTATCATTAACTAGAATCCCCAATTCCTTCTCCATGTCAGATTTACCCAGTGGTTTCCCATTCAGTGTGTAATGGTGATATTGATTCCTTCTTCCCATGTGTATAACCTTACATTTATCATTGTTAAACTGCATCTGCCACCTTTTGGCCCAAGTTTCCAACTTATCCAGATCCATCAGTCAAAAGTTTTACCATAACCAGGTTCCCCGCATCATGTTCCCACATGCTTTATGAATCCATTAGCCCTCTGTGTCTGTGCTGTTACATACTTAACATTATGGCTAGTTCATACAATCAGGGCAACTGTTACCACCCACCTTTCGTGTCTCCCTTTTTTTCCTCATAGATTGTAAGCTTGCGAGCAGGGCCCTCATTCCTCTTGGTATTTGTTATAATCTATGTGATTATTGTTATGCTGTAATGTCTATTGTCTGTACAAATCCCCCCTGAAATGTAAAGTGCTGCGGAATATGTCGACGCTATAGAAATAAAAATTTTTATTATTATTATCTGTAGCAGAATACTATCTTCTCTTCTATTGACTGCTTTACATAGTTTAGTATCATCGGCAAATATCGATATTTTACCGTGTAAACATTTTCTCAGATCGTTAATAAATATGTTGACGAGAATAGGTCTCAACACCGACCCTTGTGGTACCCCACATGTCACAGCGACCCAGTTAGAGAATATACCGTTTATAACCACCTTCTACTTTCTATCGCTAAGCCAGTTTACACACATTTTCCCCCAGACCCAGCATTTTCATTTTGTGTACCAACCTCTTTTGTGGCACTTTGGAAAAACCAAGATATACCATGTCCAATGACTCACCTTTGTCCAGTCTATAACCTACCTCTTCATAAAAGCTGATTAGATTGGTTTGACAGGAGCGATTCCTCAGAAACCCATGCTGATATGGAGTGAAACAGTTATTCTCTTTGAGATAATGTAGAATAACATCCCTCAGAAACCCTTCAAATATTTTACCAACAATAAAGGTTAGACTTACTGAATACTGAATACTTTCCGTACTCACTGTATGTACTGTTAGATAGTATGCTGCCTTCTTCCCTAAAAGAAACAGGAGGTAGGTGGAGATGGGCAGGCCTCTGGATGTTCAAGTCCGGCGGGTTCGGCCAAACAGTTACAAAAAGTTTGGGTTCGGGTACCAGAACAGTACCCAGACCCAAACCCGAACACGGACTCCATTCACTTGAATGGTAGGCCCGAACATTCACTGTTTGCCACGCTGTCATGTGCATTCACTTGGACATTCTGCTGTTGTGTGCATGTTATCCTGTGTCTCTTTTCTCTTTTTTTTCATCTAATCTCCCTGGCACAGTGTTGCACCCAGCTTCTGTATTTACGTCATGTGCATGGCAGCGCAGCAAACACCACTTCTGATCGGCAGTGAAATCATCAAAAACAGGGGAACCCAAGCCATTGTTTTTTTTTTTAATTATTTATTTATTTACAGCACAGGAGTGGCTGATGAATACTCCCATTCGCCGTTCCTGCTCTAACTGTTATTAGTGGAAGCAGGTGTCCCATCAGCTGACACCAGTGACCGGAGATAAGCTTTATACCTCCGATCACAGCAGAGCATTCACACTGTCTCTCTGACCGGTGGGGATGATTTCACCGCCAATCAGAAGCAGTGTTTGCCGCGCTGTCAAGCACATGACAGCATGACAAACACCCGTAGTTGGGCAGCCGAACCCAAGCAGTAACACGGAATTCCTGGAGTACGGACGTTGAACTTAACTGTTCGGGTTTGCCCATCTCTAGAGGTAGGTGCAGAGCAAACTGAAAGAGCAAGGAAATAAACCCTAGCTGGAATTTAATGTCAGACTTTAATTTGTCTGATGCGTCACTCTACATTGTCACCATGTGTTCCATTTGGACTGTTGCTTCTTGGTTGATGTAAAAGTTCCTAATGAGGCTGATCAGATGGTTCAGCACACCCATGTCTTTCATGGTATTTGAAAGTTTCTGTTGATGAACACAGTCGAAGGCTTTGTTGTAGATGATGAAGCAAAATAGATATCCTTGTATTATTTGGCTTTTTCCATTTTCCATCTAATGTTAGCAATCACATCTCCTGTTCCTCTGCCTTCTCTGAATCCTGCTTGTTCCTCTAGCATCTCTTTGTCAAAGTAAGACTGCAACCGTCTTTGTACTCTTAACTTCAGTAATATTTTGCTTGGATAAGGTATGAGCGCAGTAGTCTGATAGTTTCAACAATTGGTAGCATCTCCTGACTTCAGAATAGGAATTATGCCCCTAGATAAATTCCTTGAGGGGTGTAGTTGCCAAAATGTGCTCACTTCTGGGGATTTTTGTTGTTTTGACACCTCAAAGACTCTGCAAATATAACATGGCACCGACAAACTGTTCCATCTAGGTTTGCATTCCAAAGCATTGCTTCTTTCTTTTGGCGCTCGGCAATGTACCCAAACAGTAGCTTTCCAACACATATGGTGCTTTATTGTACTCAGGAGAAATTGCACAACAAATTTTGAAGTCCATTTTCCCTTGTTACCCCTGTTAAAATAAAGAATTTGGAGCTAAAGCAACATTTTAGTTGGAAAAATGTAATTTTTAGTTTTCATTGCTCAATGTAATAAAATTATGTGAAGCACCTGTTAGTTCAAGATGAATTGCTTTAGGGCGTGTAGTTTCCAAAATGGGGTCACTTGTGGAGGGTTTCCACTGTTTAGGCACATCAAGGGCTCTGAAAACATAATATGGACTCCACTATCTATTGCAGCAAATTATGTGCTTCAAAAGTCAAATGGTGCTCTTTCCGTTCCAAGCCCTGCCGTGCTCCCAAACAGTAGTTTTCCACCACATATGGGGTATCGATGTACTCAAGCATTGGTTACATTTTGGTGACGCACCTAAAGGGTTAATAAACTCCTTGCATGTGGTTTTGAGCACTTTGAGGGGTGCAATTTTTAAAATGGTGTCACTTTTGGGTATTTTCTTTCACATAGTACCCTCAAAAGCACTTCAGATGTGATGTGGTCTCTAAAAAATAGATTTTGTAAATTTTGGGGAAAAAATTAAAAATTGCTGATAACCTTTTAACTCTTTTAACTTCTTAACAAGACAATTATGCTTAAGAAATAATGCTTATGTAAAGTATAAATGTAAATCATGCTAAATAGCTGCATAAGTCAAATTTATGTCAGAGATTGCAAAGATGATTGTTTATAAAATGATGTCATTCTCACGTTCGAAGCAGTAGTGGATGGTGAGATATGGAGCCTGAAAGTAAAAAGTTAAAAAAATTGTTACCCTTTTGCTCATCAGTGTACATCTCCTCCCTCTTGTTGATCTACCACCCTAGCCATGCTCTCTGTTCTGCCAATGATCTAAGTCTAAAGCCCCTGTCACTAGTGTTGAGCGACTTTTGGTTTTTTAGGGTCGAGTTTCGTTTAATGAAACCCAACTTTTCCAAAAGTCGGGTCGAGCAAAATCGGCCGACTATAGGGAAAAGTCGGGGTCGTCCCGAAACACGAAACCCAATGTAAGTCAATGGAGAATTAAAGTCGGCAGTGAGAGGAGGACAGGAAACACACCAACAGTGCCCATTTGAATGCCAAAAGCATAAATTCTTGATACTGAAGCTTGTCAACCTTAATTAACTTCATAATACTAGTTACGCACTGAAAAATGGGGGTTATTTGGCTACAGTTGTGGGGGGGAGGGCTGGCTCCAGGTTTTCGTGGGCCCAGGGCCAAAGAGCGCCCCTTTAACACATACCACAACTCATGATGCTCCGATACGGCAGAGAAATAGCAGTATAGTACAATGAAAAATACATCACTTCTTACATCTCATGACTGATATCCATTTTAAATTCTCCAATACCTCCAAAAACGGACAGTATATAACTCCATACAGTATTATGGCCAGCGCTTAGTGCGCTATACAGAGTAATGAGGCCCATATATTTCTCCATACGGAATCATTATTCCCATATAATGTTTCAAACCGTATATGATGTGCTCCACATAATGCTACAGTATATGTTGGTCCCAATGGATGAAGCTCCACTGTCTTATGGGCCCAAATAATGCTCCATATATAATGGGCCCCATTTCTACTGCTCTAGTGTATAATGGGCCCTGTAAATGCTGCTCCAGTGTCTGATGTCCACCTTTGGAATGCTCCAGTGTATGGTGGGCCCCATATATCATTCACCAGAGTATAGTGCTCCCCAAAAATTGCTGTCCCAACATTGAAAACAATTACATAAGTCTCCTTGCTAGGGAATCCCTGCACTACTCTGAACTCCTTGTCGTCCCCATCTTCCATCTCACTGCACTTGGCTGTTTAGGCCCTCCTACCGGCAGAGACACTTTTGCGTATTATGCGGTGCCCTGTGCCAGTGCCATCGCCCATGAGTATGCCCCCCACCTGCTCAAGGAACCTGCACTTTCATCTGCACCTTCCTCTTTGTCACCGTGTAAGGTGGTATAGTATGCGGGAAGGGGAACCTGAGTTTCCTCTGGGTCAGATTCTGGCTGTGTAGAGTGCGAGGGGAATATAGTGGTCTGGGTCAATGTACCAGCAGCATCATCCAGCAGTGGCTGGGCCTCAGTGCACTTGTGGCGTCCCCAAGAGTACGGTCGCCACTGTGGCATTGCCCTCCTCTTAGGGAGTGTGTTGTCAAGCTTGGGAGCAACGAAGGATCTCTCTAGCAGTGAAACCAACACACAACACATTTCCCACTCCAGGCCAGCAGGGAGACCTCTGAACCTGACTGCTGAGGAGCTGCTCTCTGTGGTCGGGAGGAGGTAAGTTAGGGCACTCTGTGCAGGGAAGGGGAAGTGTGTGGACGTGAGAAGGGGAGCTGGAGGATGAGCAGAGTTAAGGCTCACTCCTAGCTGGAGCGCATGGTCCGGATTCCGGTCTCCGAGTTTGTAGGGACACTGACGTTCCTGCAGCAGAAACCGGGGGAAGTAGCAGCTATAAATGCTCTGTACCCAACTAAGGCTCGGAGGCCCCAGCATCGACGTGTGCGAGGCAGAAGGAAAAGGCTACAGCTGTCTGCCATACAAGTAAAGTCTGAGGAACATCTGTTAGACAGGAGGCGTTTCAGTGAACCACGGTCCTGTGAGTGCTTCCCCCACCAGCGCTAGAAAGGAGACGTTCAGGAAGGTACATGTTGGCGGAGTGTTGGAAGGGAGCTTTCCATTCTGGTCCCGGAGGTTGGCAGAGGTCCTGACCCGGAGGACAGAGCACGGAGGCAGGCATCTGTGTAACCTGCAGACTGTGAGTAAAGCTTTGGAACTGCATGCTCTGGTGTCCTACAGTTATTCCAGCACCACTACATCTGGGTACCAGCACCTACACCGCCTGTGCCTTTCCCCATCACTACATCTACACTTCCCTGGGACTTCAGCTCCACCTGTGGGGAGCTTCACCATCTTTGCTGCAAAACACCATCAGTCCCACAGGATCTGCATGCAGCGTCGGCCTAACATCTATGTTGCCGAACACCACAGGTGGCGTCAAACTATCTATATAAACTCTTTACCATTATACCACGCCATTTACATGGGCGCCCAGGGCCACCGTCCGGGTCACCGCTGCTGTGACACATCCCACTGACACTGGCCCGGTACCGAGTACCCCACAGCCCTGGGAGGGCGACCCATATGCCGACTGCTGATCGGGCGGCGTTATTTCCACGAACCTCCAAACAGCATCCCTGAAGACAAAGTTTTTGGTTTCCGGGGGCAGTATGATTGCAAAGCTGAACCTTAAAGGAATGTCCAAAAGGGCACCACCAGGAGTGGAGCCTGTGGCTTAATTGGACTGCACCCGGGAAACCACTACCATACAAGCTACAGAAAAGATGGACAGATTGCAAGCTTTGTCGATTCTGTGTGTGGTGTGGTATGTCCGTTTGTAGTTGTGCTAGCGATTTCTCAGCTTTATTCCGTTAACGACCGAGACTCCGGCATGGCCCCGCGGTACGTGTCAAGCTTACTAGAGGGATACGCGAGGCTGTGGCACGTGAGATTGAGCAATAACAGGTCTAGCATTCCAGTACATGTCCGGGGCTGCATGCACTCTACATTGAAAGGACCAGCTTTTGTCGCTTACAGGTGCAGATAACCTGCTGAACTCCATTAGTGATGGGGATCTGGGATTCAGATTATTCCCCGCGAACCATGATTTCCCAGTAAGTTCAGGTCAACCGCAATTCCGGGGTTAGGCCTAACCGTCATTCCTGAAAAAATTACGTGTCCAAACCACAGGTGCTGTAGCTTGCTTAACAGCTCGGCAGCCGTTCTCAGGCCCAGTATGGATTCAACAACATTGTAGAAAGTTGATAAAGGGTACAGTTTCACCGGATAACACGTATATATGTAGCCTAGTTTACACATTAAAAATATATGTCTATAGATCAGGAGGCAGACTCAGATGTTCTCAGGCCCAGTATGGATTTGACCAGATTGTACAAAGTTGAGAAAGGGTACTTTATCACTGGATAGCAGGTATATATATAGCATAGTTTAAACATGCAAAATCTCCATTTTCTCAGTATGGATTACACAGCAATCTAAAAAGTGGAAAAAAGGAAATGCATTTGAGGCGTACACAACTATATACTTTTGGTGTTATTTTTAAATCTTCATATATATTTCTGTCTCAGTAATACAGTCCAGCCTCTCCGCAATAGGAAATGAGATGCATACAATTAGTGACATAAAGGCTATTGATTGCAGAAATCTAGGAATTATTATTCACGGGAAAAACTTCCGTCACAATTCTCATAGGCGATGCTGACCCTCAATTAATTTGTGTGTTGAGACAGTGAAAACATTTTTTTGTGAATAAAGTCTTGCTGTATCGCACTTCCGTTGATGTCACACGTTTGTGAGTAGGAAAACTGTGAAAGCTGATGATAAACCACCACTGCATGTAATTGTGAGTCGACGTCCATAAGAAATGGAAGCCACTGATCATCTGGAGCTAGAGCCCGGCCAGCAGGACAGGGCATAGCTACATCTTAACCATCATCTTTCAGTTCAATCAATTTGTAGTGGCAGTCCCAGTGAAGGATTTGACAGCCCAGACTACACAGCGGAGGAGCAGGGAGAGGTAAACATTGCAAATGCTGGGGCCCTGCCCAAGCAAGGGGGAGCACACTCGTGGGCGTCGGTACTGGCACTGGACCCCTCATAGTACGGCGGTGTGTCTGACGGCGGGTGTGCACCACCACTGTCAGAGACACTTGATTGCACTATGAGGGACCCTATGCCAGTGCCCGCGCCGAAGAGTCAGCCTACCCACCTGTCCAGGGCAACGGCACTCGCACGGTTTTGTGCGCTAGGTGGTGACCCCGGCCATGGAGGGGGCCGCCCACTTAGGGAGGTTTACAAAGTGGCATATGTAGATGTGGGTCATTCAGCTGCTGCAAAAGGCGAAATAGGTCAAGTTCGCGGAATAGGAGGAGGACCAAAGCAAGCCATTTTTCTGGCAACCTATGTGTCATCAAGGGAAGGTGGGACAAAATCCTTGCAAACCCATGCATGGTTCATTTTAATGAAGGTTAGATCATCCACATTTTGGGTTGACAGACGGGTCCTTTTTTCTGTCAGGATTGATCCAGCTGCACTGAAGACTCTTTCCAATAGCACACTTGCAGCTGGGCAAGCGAGCTCCAGTAAGGCATATTGTGCCAATTCAGGCCAGGTGTCCAGTTTAGCGGCCCAATAGTCAAAGGGTAATGACCTGTGTGGGAGAACATCGATATGGGAGGAAAAGTAGTTGTTAGCCATAGTTGACAACTGCTGTCTCCTGTCACTTTCCATCGATGCAGTATTACCTGTTGTGTGAGCGGTCCGTGAAAAATCAGTCCACAACATTGTCATGAAACCCCTGTCTCCAACGCCACTTCTGCTTTGTGCACCTCGAACACCTCTGCCAAGCTGCCCCCGGCCCGTACGGCTCGTGTGAGAACCATCACCGCTGCTGTGTGCTGGGAATGCCTCAACCAACCAGTTAACCGGGGTTGCTTGTTTAGCAGCCAATATTAGGTCAAGGTTCTCCTGTGGCATGATGTTTTGTAATTTGCCTTTATAGCGTGGATCCAGGATGCTGGCCAACCAGTAGTCGTCATCGTTCATCATTTTGACAATGCGTGGGTCCCTTTTTAGGATCTGCAAGGCATAATCTGACATGTGGGCCAATGTTCCCGGTGTCAATGATGCACTGCGAGTGCTGGGTGGAGGAGCACTTTCTGGTAAATCCACATCCCTCCAGTCATGCACAAACCCTGTACCAGACCTTGCCACGCCAACATTTTCACTTGCCCCACGAGATGCATCTTCCTCCCCTAAGTAATCATCCTCTTCCTCCTCTTCTTCCTCCACCTCGTCCAGGACAGGTCCCTGAGCAGACAATGGCTGAATGTCATCAAGGATTCCCTCCACCTCTTCCTCCTGGTCAACATTGGCTGCAGACGCCTGCTCCTTAAGGTGCGTCATGATTCGCAACTGTCCTCTGTGGGTACGGGACAGGAGTCCTTCAATGAACTGCTCCTTCAACAGTTTATCTTCTTCCTTTATGCTTTCAGGATCAACTTGCTTAACTGCTCGCAGCGCCTCCTGCAGGTTGAGAGCATAGTCCTTGATACTGTCCTGCGCCTTCTGTTTACAGCCAAAGAACCTCATCTTGATTTCAGCTGCAGGCGAGTGTCAAAGGTGCTCTTCAGTTTGGCCAGGACCTTTGCAACAGTCTCTTTATCAGTGTCCTGCCAGGCTTTCACTTCTCTCAGTGCTGCACCCGTTGCTGCCCAATCAGAATATTCACTTTCTGGCTTTCAGACAGAGGGTAGACTTTAAACAAACTGCACAGTCTCTCTTTAAATTCACTCAGGGTATGCGACTCACCCGAGTACTGCGGTAGTCAGGCCGCTCCCGGGATATAGGGCATAGACAGCGGCATTATGGAGACAGCTGCGGCAGGCGTTCCTCCTTGCGGTGCTGCGGGGTTGGCAGCGGCGTGCGCCGCTGCATTGGCTTGTGGCGCGGACATTCTCTTCCCTCCTAGTTAACGTTAGCCAGGGCCAGGGGTTCTGGGAGCTCACCGGCAGCTGCTTCACAGGCCCGACGCTCCGGGCTGTAGGGCTCAGCTCCTCCTCTTCTCGCACGCTGTCCTCTCTTCCCGTGCGGCACTTCACTTCTTCGCGCTCTGTGGCAGGCTCCGCCCACGAAGGCCCGCCTCTTTCTTCCCGTGCGTGCCAAGCAGCGCGGCAATGGCGGCAATTGGCGCCAAATTCACACAGTCTTTTACACAAACACAGTCTATGGCACACAGGACCCAGGGATACCAGGCTCCGTAATCCTGTTCGTGACGCCAAATTGGGTCACCCTCCCAGGGTGTGGGGTACTCGGTACGGGGCCGGTGTCAGTGGGATGTGTCACAGCAGAGGTGACCCGGTCCGTGACCCTGGGCGCCCAAGTAATGGTGGAATATGATGTAGTTTAAGTGGAATGGAATAGTTTGTGACGCCACCTGTGGTGCTCGGCAAGGGAGGTGTTAAGCCGACGCTGCAGACAGATCCACTGGGACTGATGGTAGGGTGCAGCAAGGATGTAAAAGCTCCCCACAGATGAAGCTATAGTCCCAGTGCAGTGTAGATGTGGTTGGTACAGGGATGTAGCAGTGCCGGGAAGGTAGGGAGCAGACAAGACACAGCGGGGTGCAATTTCTGTACCTTTACTTGATAACTGCAGACCAGGGTCCTGATTATAGATGGTAACGGAGCAGGCTAGCCTGGAAGCAACTCAGGGATTCTCTCTCAGCAGACGGGCTGTGCAGTCTCCTTCCTAGCGCTTGTTTGAATGAAGTACTCCAGTACTAAGTTACTCAGAAGTTCCTCCTGTCAGATGTTCCCAAGAACCTTACTTGCACGGCAGACAGCTGTAGCCTCTCTCGGGGACTCCTTTCTCTAGTCCTGGCTCTCTATCCAAGCTGCTGTTGTGCCTCAAGTCTTAAACGGGAGTAGGGCATTTACAAGCCTCCTACTCATCTGGCATCTGCTTTAGGACCGTTAGTATCCGTACAGCCGTGGAGACCAGGCTCCAGTTCTTGCGCTCTCAAGCTGAGGGAGCTCGCCTTATGCAGCTCAACCTCCAGCTTCTCTCTACACGTCTGCACACTTCACCCTCCGCAGACTAACTAACTCTTCCTTCCTCCTGGCCCTCAGAGAGCACTCCGCCCCTTAATCCTGGTTCAGAGTTCCCCCTGCTGGCCTGGAGTGGAACTGTGTTGCATGTATGGATTGACTGCGAGAGAGATCCATAATTGCCTCCAAGCCTGGCATTACCCTCCCCTGGAGGAAGGCAAAGCCACTGTGGCGACCATACTCCTGGGGGCGCCACATAAAGAGGTCATATTTACTTAGTAAGGCCGAAAAAAGACATTTGTCCATCCAGTTCATCCTATATTCCGTCAGAATAAATCCCCAGATCTACATCCTTCTAAAGAACCTAATAACTGTAAGATACAATATTGTTATGCTCCAGGAAGACATCCAAGCCTCTCTTGAACCCCTTGAAGAGAAAACAGCTGCACTCTGGGAAATTTTGATTTTCAATGCAAAAAATTTTTTATTGAAGACACCACAGGGGAATAGTGCGTTGAGGTCTTGAACCCCTTGACTGAGTTCGACATCAATTCCAAATTCTCACTGCCTTAAAAGTAAAGAATCCTTTTCTATGTTGGTGGAAAAACCTTCTTTCCTCCAGTCGCAGAGAATGCCCCCTTGTGACCATCACATTCCTTGGTATAAACAGATCCTCTGAGAGATGTTTGTATTGTCCCCTTATATACTTATACCTGGTTATTAGATTGCCCCTCAGTCGTCTTTTTTCTAGACTAAATATTCCTAGTTTTGCTAATTTCCATGTGTATTGTAGTTCCTCACCCACTTTATTAATTTTGTTGCCCTCCTTTATACTCGCTCCAGTTCCATTATATCCTTCCTGAGCACTGGTGCTCAAAACTGTACACAGTACTCCATGTGCGGTCTAACCAGGGACTTGTACAGAGGCAGTATAATGATCTCATCATTATACTGCATCCAGACCTCTTCTGGATGCACCCCATGATCCTGTTTACCTTGACAGCCGTTGCCTTGCACTGGCTGATCAAGGTAAGTTTATCATTAACTAGAATCCCCAATTCCTTCTCCATGTCAGATTTACCCAGTGGTTTCCCATTCAGTGTGTAATGGTGATATTGATTCCTTCTTCCCATGTGTATAACCTTACATTTATCATTGTTAAACTGCATCTGCCACCTTTTGGCCCAAGTTTCCAACTTATCCAGATCCATCAGTCAAAAGTTTTACCATAACCAGGTTCCCCGCATCATGTTCCCACATGCTTTATGAATCCATTAGCCCTCTGTGTCTGTGCTGTTACATACTTAACATTATGGCTAGTTCATACAATCAGGGCAACTGTTACCACCCACCTTTCGTGTCTCCCTTTTTTTCCTCATAGATTGTAAGCTTGCGAGCAGGGCCCTCATTCCTCTTGGTATTTGTTATAATCTATGTGATTATTGTTATGCTGTAATGTCTATTGTCTGTACAAATCCCCCCTGAAATGTAAAGTGCTGCGGAATATGTCGACGCTATAGAAATAAAATTTTTTATTATTATTATCTGTAGCAGAATACTATCTTCTCTTCTATTGACTGCTTTACATAGTTTAGTATCATCGGCAAATATCGATATTTTACCGTGTAAACATTTTCTCAGATCGTTAATAAATATGTTGACGAGAATAGGTCTCAACACCGACCCTTGTGGTACCCCACATGTCACAGCGACCCAGTTAGAGAATATACCGTTTATAACCACCTTCTACTTTCTATCGCTAAGCCAGTTTACACACATTTTCCCCCAGACCCAGCATTTTCATTTTGTGTACCAACCTCTTTTGTGGCACTTTGGAAAAACCAAGATATACCATGTCCAATGACTCACCTTTGTCCAGTCTATAACCTACCTCTTCATAAAAGCTGATTAGATTGGTTTGACAGGAGCGATTCCTCAGAAACCCATGCTGATATGGAGTGAAACAGTTATTCTCATTGAGATAATGTAGAATAACATCCCTCAGAAACCCTTCAAATATTTTACCAACAATAAAGGTTAGACTTACTGAATACTGAATACTTTCCGTACTCACTGTATGTACTGTTAGATAGTATGCTGCCTTCTTCCCTAAAAGAAACAGGAGGTAGGTGGAGATGGGCAGGCCTCTGGATGTTCAAGTCCGGCGGGTTCGGCCAAACAGTTACAAAAAGTTTGGGTTCGGGTACCAGAACAGTACCCAGACCCAAACCCGAACACGGACTCCATTCACTTGAATGGTAGGCCCGAACATTCACTGTTTGCCACGCTGTCATGTGCATTCACTTGGACATTCTGCTGTTGTGTGCATGTTATCCTGTGTCTCTTTTCTCTTTTTTTTCATCTAATCTCCCTGGCACAGTGTTGCACCCAGCTTCTGTATTTACGTCATGTGCATGGCAGCGCAGCAAACACCACTTCTGATCGGCAGTGAAATCATCAAAAACAGGGGAACCCAAGCCATTGTTTTTTTTTTTAATTATTTATTTATTTACAGCACAGGAGTGGCTGATGAATACTCCCATTCGCCGTTCCTGCTCTAACTGTTATTAGTGGAAGCAGGTGTCCCATCAGCTGACACCAGTGACCGGAGATAAGCTTTATACCTCCGATCACAGCAGAGCATTCACACTGTCTCTCTGACCGGTGGGGATGATTTCACCGCCAATCAGAAGCAGTGTTTGCCGCGCTGTCAAGCACATGACAGCATGACAAACACCCGTAGTTGGGCAGCCGAACCCAAGCAGTAACACGGAATTCCTGGAGTACGGACGTTGAACTTAACTGTTCGGGTTTGCCCATCTCTAGAGGTAGGTGCAGAGCAAACTGAAAGAGCAAGGAAATAAACCCTAGCTGGAATTTAATGTCAGACTTTAATTTGTCTGATGCGTCACTCTACATTGTCACCATGTGTTCCATTTGGACTGTTGCTTCTTGGTTGATGTAAAAGTTCCTAATGAGGCTGATCAGATGGTTCAGCACACCCATGTCTTTCATGGTATTTGAAAGTTTCTGTTGATGAACACAGTCGAAGGCTTTGTTGTAGATGATGAAGCAAAATAGATATCCTTGTATTATTTGGCTTTTTCCATTTTCCATCTAATCTAGCAATCACATCTCCTGTTCCTCTGCCTTCTCTGAATCCTGCTTGTTCCTCTAGCATCTCTTTGTCAAAGTAAGACTGCAACCGTCTTTGTACTCTTAACTTCAGTAATATTTTGCTTGGATAAGGTATGAGCGCAGTAGTCTGATAGTTTCAACAATTGGTAGCATCTCCTGACTTCAGAATAGGAATTATGCCCCTAGATAAATTCCTTGAGGGGTGTAGTTGCCAAAATGTGCTCACTTCTGGGGATTTTTGTTGTTTTGACACCTCAAAGACTCTGCAAATATAACATGGCACCGACAAACTGTTCCATCTAGGTTTGCATTCCAAAGCATTGCTTCTTTCTTTTGGCGCTCGGCAATGTACCCAAACAGTAGCTTTCCAACACATATGGTGCTTTATTGTACTCAGGAGAAATTGCACAACAAATTTTGAAGTCCATTTTCCCTTGTTACCCCTGTTAAAATAAAGAATTTGGAGCTAAAGCAACATTTTAGTTGGAAAAATGTAATTTTTAGTTTTCATTGCTCAATGTAATAAAATTATGTGAAGCACCTGTTAGTTCAAGATGAATTGCTTTAGGGCGTGTAGTTTCCAAAATGGGGTCACTTGTGGAGGGTTTCCACTGTTTAGGCACATCAAGGGCTCTGAAAACATAATATGGACTCCACTATCTATTGCAGCAAATTATGTGCTTCAAAAGTCAAATGGTGCTCCTTCCGTTCCAAGCCCTGCCGTGCTCCCAAACAGTAGTTTTCCACCACATATGGGGTATCGATGTACTCAAGCATTGGTTACATTTTGGTGATGCACCTAAAGGGTTAATAAACTCCTTGCATGTGGTTTTGAGCACTTTGAGGGGTGCAATTTTTAAAATGGTGTCACTTTTGGGTATTTTCTTTCACATAGTACCCTCAAAAGCACTTCAGATGTGATGTGGTCTCTAAAAAATAGATTTTGTAAATTTTGGGGAAAAAATTAAAAATTGCTGATAACCTTTTAACTCTTTTAACTTCTTAACAAGACAATTATGCTTAAGAAATAATGCTTATGTAAAGTATAAATGTAAATCATGCTAAATAGCTGCATAAGTCAAATTTATGTCAGAGATTGCAAAGATGATTGTTTATAAAATGATGTCATTCTCACGTTCGAAGCAGTAGTGGATGGTGAGATATGGAGCCTGAAAGTAAAAAGTTAAAAAAATTGTTACCCTTTTGCTCATCAGTGTACATCTCCTCCCTCTTGTTGATCTACCACCCTAGCCATGCTCTCTGTTCTGCCAATGATCTAAGTCTAAAGCCCCTGTCACTAGTGTTGAGCGACTTTTGGTTTTTTAGGGTCGAGTTTCGTTTAATGAAACCCAACTTTTCCAAAAGTCGGGTCGAGCAAAATCGGCCGACTATAGGGAAAAGTCGGGGTCGTCCCGAAACACGAAACCCAATGTAAGTCAATGGAGAATTAAAGTCGGCAGTGAGAGGAGGACAGGAAACACACCAACAGTGCCCATTTGAATGCCAAAAGCATAAATTCTTGATACTGAAGCTTGTCAACCTTAATTAACTTCATAATACTAGTTACGCACTGAAAAATGGGGGTTATTTGGCTACAGTTGTGGGGGGGAGGGCTGGCTCCAGGTTTTCGTGGGCCCAGGGCCAAAGAGCGCCCCTTTAACACATACCACAACTCATGATGCTCCGATACGGCAGAGAAATAGCAGTATAGTACAATGAAAAATACATCACTTCTTACATCTCATGACTGATATCCATTTTAAATTCTCCAATACCTCCAAAAACGGACAGTATATAACTCCATACAGTATTATGGCCAGCGCTTAGTGCGCTATACAGAGTAATGAGGCCCATATATTTCTCCATACGGAATCATTATTCTCATATAATGTTTCAAACCGTATATGATGTGCTCCACATAATGCTACAGTATATGTTGGTCCCAATGGATGAAGCTCCACTGTCTTATGGGCCCAAATAATGCTCCATATATAATGGGCCCCATTTCTACTGCTCTAGTGTATAATGGGCCCTGTAAATGCTGCTCCAGTGTCTGATGTCCACCTTTGGAATGCTCCAGTGTATGGTGGGCCCCATATATCATTCACCAGAGTATAGTGCTCCCCAAAAATTGCTGTCCCAACATTGAAAACAATTACATAAGTTTCCTTGCTAGGGAATCCCTGCACTACTCTGAACTCCTTGTCGTCCCCATCTTCCATCTCACTGCACTTGGCTGTTTAGGCCCTCCTACCGGCAGAGACACTTTTGCGTATTATGCGGTGCCCTGTGCCAGTGCCATCGCCCATGAGTATGCCCCCCACCTGCTCAAGGAACCTGCACTTTCATCTGCACCTTCCTCTTTGTCACCGTGTAAGGTGGTATAGTATGCGGGAAGGGGAACCTGAGTTTCCTCTGGGTCAGATTCTGGCTGTGTAGAGTGCGAGGGGAATATAGTGGTCTGGGTCAATGTACCAGCAGCATCATCCAGCAGTGGCTGGGCCTCAGTGCACTTGTGGCGTCCCCAAGAGTACGGTCGCCACTGTGGCATTGCCCTCCTCTTAGGGAGTGTGTTGTCAAGCTTGGGAGCAACGAAGGATCTCTCTAGCAGTGAAACCAACACACAACACATTTCCCACTCCAGGCCAGCAGGGAGACCTCTGAACCTGACTGCTGAGGAGCTGCTCTCTGTGGTCGGGAGGAGGTAAGTTAGGGCACTCTGTGCAGGGAAGGGGAAGTGTGTGGACATGAGAAGGGGAGCTGGAGGATGAGCAGAGTTAAGGCTCACTCCTAGCTGGAGCGCATGGTCCGGATTCCGGTCTCCGAGTTTGTAGGGACACTGACGTTCCTGCAGCAGAAACCGGGGGAAGTAGCAGCTATAAATGCTCTGTACCCAACTAAGGCTCGGAGGCCCCAGCATCGACGTGTGCGAGGCAGAAGGAAAAGGCTACAGCTGTCTGCCATACAAGTAAAGTCTGAGGAACATCTGTTAGACAGGAGGCGTTTCAGTGAACCACGGTCCTGTGAGTGCTTCCCCCACCAGCGCTAGAAAGGAGACGTTCAGGAAGGTACATGTTGGCGGAGTGTTGGAAGGGAGCTTTCCATTCTGGTCCCGGAGGTTGGCAGAGGTCCTGACCCGGAGGACAGAGCACGGAGGCAGGCATCTGTGTAACCTGCAGACTGTGAGTAAAGCTTTGGAACTGCACGCTCTGGTGTCCTACAGTTATTCCAGCACCACTACATCTGGGTACCAGCACCTACACCGCCTGTGCCTTTCCCCCATCACTACATCTACACTTCCCTGGGACTTCAGCTCCACCTGTGGGGAGCTTCACCATCTTTGCTGCACAACACCATCAGTCCCAGAGGATCTGCATGCAGCGTCGGCCTAACATCTATGTTGCCGAACACCACAGGTGGCGTCAAACTATCTATATAAACTCTTTACCATTATACCACGCCATTTACATGGGTGCCCAGGGCCACCGTCCGGGTCACCGCTGCTGTGACACATCCCACTGACACTGGCCCGGTACCGAGTACCCCACAGCCCTGGGAGGGCGACCCATATGCCGACTGCTGATCGGGCGGCGTTATTTCCACGAACCTCCAAACAGCATCCCTGAAGACAAAGTTTTTGGTTTCCGGGGGCAGTATGATTGCAAAGCTGAACCTTAAAGGAATGTCCAAAAGGGCACCACCAGGAGTGGAGCCTGTGGCTTAATTGGACTGCACCCGGGAAACCACTACCATACAAGCTACAGAAAAGATGGACAGATTGCAAGCTTTGTCGATTCTGTGTGTGGTGTGGTATGTCCGTTTGTAGTTGTGCTAGCGATTTCTCAGCTTTATTCCGTTAACGACCGAGACTCCGGCATGGCCCCGCGGTACGTGTCAAGCTTACTAGAGGGATACGCGAGGCTGTGGCACGTGAGATCGAGCAATAACAGGTCTAGCATTCCAGTACATGTCCGGGGCTGCATGCACTCTACACTGAAAGGACCAGCTTTTGTCGCTTACAGGTGCAGATAACCTGCTGAACTCCATTAGTGATGGGGATCTGGGATTCAGATTATTCCCCGCGAACCATGATTTCCCAGTAAGTTCAGGTCAACCGCAATTCCGGGGTTAGGCCTAACCGTCATTCCTGAAAAAATTACGTGTCCAAACCACAGGTGCTGTAGCTTGCTTAACAGCTCGGCAGCCGTTCTCAGGCCCAGTATGGATTCAACAACATTGTAGAAAGTTGATAAAGGGTACAGTTTCACCGGATAACACGTATATATGTAGCCTAGTTTACACATTAAAAATATATGTCTATAGATCAGGAGGCAGACTCAGATGTTCTCAGGCCCAGTATGGATTTGACCAGATTGTACAAAGTTGAGAAAGGGTACTTTATCACTGGATAGCAGGTATATATATAGCATAGTTTAAACATGTAAAATCTCCGTTTTCTCAGTATGGATTACACAGCAATCTAAAAAGTGGAAAAAAGGAAATGCATTTGAGGCGTACACAACTATATACTTTTGGTGTTATTTTTAAATCTTCATATATATTTCTGTCTCAGTAATACAGTCCAGCCTCTCCGCAATAGGAAATGAGATGCATACAATTAGTGACATAAAGGCTATTGATTGCAGAAATCTAGGAATTATTATTCACGGGAAAAACTTCCGTCACAATTCTCATAGGCGATGCTGACCCTCAATTAATTTGTGTGTTGAGACAGTGAAAACATTTTTTTGTGAATAAAGTCTTGCTGTATCGCACTTCCGTTGATGTCACACGTTTGTGAGTAGGAAAACTGTGAAAGCTGATGATAAACCACCACTGCATGTAATTGTGAGTCGACGTCCATAAGAAATGGAAGCCACTGATCATCTGGAGCTAGAGCCCGGCCAGCAGGACAGGGCATAGCTACATCTTAACCATCATCTTTCAGTTCAATCAATTTGTAGTGGCAGTCCCAGTGAAGGATTTGACAGCCCAGACTACACAGCGGAGGAGCAGGGAGAGGTAAACATTGCAAATGCTGGGGCCCTGCCCAAGCAAGGGGGGGCACACTCGTGGGCGTCGGTACTGGCACTGGGCCCCTCATAGTATGGCGGTGTGTCTGACGGCGGGTGTGCACCACCACTGTCAGAGACACTTGATTGCACTATGAGGGACCCTATGCCAGTGCCCGCGCCGAAGAGTCAGCCTACCCACCTGTCCAGGGCAACGGCACTCGCACGGTTTTGTGCGCTAGGTGGTGACCCCGGCCATGGGGGGGGCGCCCACTTAGGGAGGTTTACAAAGTGGCATATGTAGATGTGGGTCATTCAGCTGCTGCAAAAGGCGAAATAGGTCAAGTTCGCGGAATAGGAGGAGGACCAAAGCAAGCCATTTTTCTGGCAACCTATGTGTCATCAAGGGAAGGTGGGACAAAATCCTTGCAAACCCATGCATGGTTCATTTTAATGAAGGTTAGATCATCCACATTTTGGGTTGACAGACGGGTCCTTTTTTCTGTCAGGATTGATCCAGCTGCACTGAAGACTCTTTCCAATAGCACACTTGCAGCTGGGCAAGCGAGCTCCAGTAAGGCATATTGTGCCAATTCAGGCCAGGTGTCCAGTTTAGCGGCCCAATAGTCAAAGGGTAATGACCTGTGTGGGAGAACATCGATATGGGAGGAAAAGTAGTTGTTAGCCATAGTTGACAACTGCTGTCTCCTGTCACTTTCCATCGATGCAGTATTACCTGTTGTGTGAGCGGTCCGTGAAAAATCAGTCCACAACATTGTCATGAAACCCCTGTCTCCAACGCCACTTCTGCTTTGTGCACCTCGAACACCTCTGCCAAGCTGCCCCCGGCCCGTACGGCTCGTGTGAGAACCATCACCGCTGCTGTGTGCTGGGAATGCCTCAACCAACCAGTTAACCAGGGTTGCTTGTTTAGCAGCCAATATTAGGTCAAGGTTCTCCTGTGGCATGATGTTTTGTAATTTGCCTTTATAGCGTGGATCCAGGATGCTGGCCAACCAGTAGTCGTCATCGTTCATCATTTTGACAATGCGTGGGTCCCTTTTTAGGATCTGCAAGGCATAATCTGACATGTGGGCCAATGTTCCCGGTGTCAATGATGCACTGCGAGTGCTGGGTGGAGGAGCACTTTCTGGTAAATCCACATCCCTCCAGTCATGCACAAACCCTGTACCAGACCTTGCCACGCCAACATTTTCACTTGCCCCACGAGATGCATCTTCCTCCCCTAAGTAATCATCCTCTTCCTCCTCTTCTTCCTCCACCTCGTCCAGGACAGGTCCCTGAGCAAACAATGGCTGAATGTCATCAAGGATTCCCTCCACCTCTTCCTCCTGGTCAACATTGGCTGCAGACGCCTGCTCCTTAAGGTGCGTCATGATTCGCAACTGTCCTCTGTGGGTACGGGCAGGAGTCCTTCAATGAACTGCTCCTTCAACAGTTTATCCTCTTCCTTTATGCTTTCAGGATCAACTTGCTTAACTGCTCGCAGCGCCTCCTGCAGGTTGAGAGCATAGTCCTTGATACTGTCCTGCGCCTTCTGTTTACAGCCAAAGAACCTCATCTTGATTTCAGCTGCAGGCGAGTGTCAAAGGTGCTCTTCAGTTTGGCCAGGACCTTTGCAACAGTCTCTTTATCAGTGTCCTGCCAGGCTTTCACTTCTCTCAGTGCTGCACCCGTTGCTGCCCAATCAGAATATTCACTTTCTGGCTTTCAGACAGAGGGTAGACTTTAAACAAACTGCACAGTCTCTCTTTAAATTCACTCAGGGTATGCGACTCACCCGAGTACTGCGGTAGTCAGGCCGCTCCCGGGATATAGGGCATAGACAGCGGCATTATGGAGACAGCTGCGGCAGGCGTTCCTCCTTGCGGTGCTGCGGGGTTGGCAGCGGCGTGCGCCGCTGCATTGGCTTGTGGCGCGGACATTCTCTTCCCCCCTAGTTAACGTTAGCCAGGGCCAGGGGTTCTGGGAGCTCACCGGCAGCTGCTTCACAGGCCCAACGCTCCGGGCTGTAGGGCTCAGCTCCTCCTCTTCTCGCACGCTGTCCTCTCTTCCCGTGCGGCACTTCACTTCTTCGCGCTCTGTGGCAGGCTCCGCCCACGAAGGCCCGCCTCTTTCTTCCCGTGCGTGCCAAGCAGCGCGGCAATGGCGGCAATTGGCGCCAAATTCACACAGTCTTTTACACAAACACAGTCTATGGCACACAGGACCCAGGGATACCAGGCTCCGTAATCCTGTTCGTGACGCCAAATTGGGTCACCCTCCCAGGGTGTGGGGTACTCGGTACGGGGCCAGTGTCAGTGGGATGTGTCACAGCAGAGGTGACCCGGTCCGTGACCCTGGGCGCCCAAGTAATGGTGGAATATGATGTAGTTTAAGTGGAATGGAATAGTTTGTGACGCCACCTGTGGTGCTCGGCAAGGGAGGTGTTAAGCCGACGCTGCAGACAGATCCACTGGGACTGATGGTAGGGTGCAGCAAGGATGTAAAAGCTCCCCACAGATGAAGCTATAGTCCCAGTGCAGTGTAGATGTGGTTGGTACAGGGATGTAGCAGTGCCGGGAAGGTAGGGAGCAGACAAGACACAGCGGGGTGCAATTTCTGTACCTTTACTTGATAACTGCAGACCAGGGTCCTGATTATAGATGGTAACGGAGCAGGCTAGCCTGGAAGCAACTCAGGGATTCTCTCTCAGCAGACGGGCTGTGCAGTCTCCTTCCTAGCGCTTGTTTGAATGAAGTACTCCAGTACTAAGTTACTCAGAAGTTCCTCCTGTCAGATGTTCCCAAGAACCTTACTTGCACGGCAGACAGCTGTAGCCTCTCTCGGGGACTCCTTTCTCTAGTCCTGGCTCTCTATCCAAGCTGCTGTTGTGCCTCAAGTCTTAAACGGGAGTAGGGCATTTACAAGCCTCCTACTCATCTGGCATCTGCTTTAGGACCGTTAGTATCCATACAGCCGTGGAGACCAGGCTCCAGTTCTTGCGCTCTCAAGCTGAGGGAGCTCGCCTTATGCAGCTCAACCTCCAGCTTCTCTCTACACATCTGCACACTTCACCCTCCGCAGACTAACTAACTCTTCCTTCCTCCTGGCCCTCAGAGAGCACTCCGCCCCTTAATCCTGGTTCAGAGTTCCCCCTGCTGGCCTGGAGTGGAACTGTGTTGCATGTATGGATTGACTGCGAGAGAGATCCATAATTGCCTCCAAGCCTGGCATTACCCTCCCCTGGAGGAAGGCAAAGCCACTGTGGCGACCATACTCCTGGGGGCGCCACATAAAGAGGTCATATTTACTTAGTAAGGCCGAAAAAAGACATTTGTCCATCCAGTTCATCCTATATTCCGTCAGAATAAATCCCCAGATCTACATCCTTCTAAAGAACCTAATAACTGTAAGATACAATATTGTTATGCTCCAGGAAGACATCCAAGCCTCTCTTGAACCCCTTGAAGAGAAAACAGCTGCACTCTGGGAAATTTTGATTTTCAATGCAAAAAATTTTTTATTGAAGACACCTCAGGGGAATAGTGCGTTGAGGTCTTGAACCCCTTGACTGAGTTCGACATCAATTCCAAATTCTCACTGCCTTAAAAGTAAAGAATCCTTTTCTATGTTGGTGGAAAAACCTTCTTTCCTCCAGTCGCAGAGAATGCCCCCTTGTGACCATCACATTCCTTGGTATAAACAGATCCTCTGAGAGATGTTTGTATTGTCCCCTTATATACTTATACCTGGTTATTAGATTGCCCCTCAGTCGTCTTTTTTCTAGACTAAATATTCCTAGTTTTGCTAATTTCCATGTGTATTGTAGTTCCTCACCCACTTTATTAATTTTGTTGCCCTCCTTTGTACTCGCTCCAGTTCCATTATATCCTTCCTGAGCACTGGTGCTCAAAACTGTACACAGTACTCCATGTGCGGTCTAACCAGGGACTTGTACAGAGGCAGTATAATGATCTCATCATTATACTGCATCCAGACCTCTTCTGGATGCACCCCATGATCCTGTTTACCTTGACAGCCGTTGCCTTGCACTGGCTGATCAAGGTAAGTTTATCATTAACTAGAATCCCCAATTCCTTCTCCATGTCAGATTTACCCAGTGGTTTCCCATTCAGTGTGTAATGGTGATATTGATTCCTTCTTCCCATGTGTATAACCTTACATTTATCATTGTTAAACTGCATCTGCCACCTTTTGGCCCAAGTTTCCAACTTATCCAGATCCATCAGTCAAAAGTTTTACCATAACCAGGTTCCCCGCATCATGTTCCCACATGCTTTATGAATCCATTAGCCCTCTGTGTCTGTGCTGTTACATACTTAACATTATGGCTAGTTCATACAATCAGGGCAACTGTTACCACCCACCTTTCGTGTCTCCCTTTTTTTCCTCATAGATTGTAAGCTTGCGAGCAGGGCCCTCATTCCTCTTGGTATTTGTTATAATCTATGTGATTATTGTTATGCTGTAATGTCTATTGTCTGTACAAATCCCCCCTGAAATGTAAAGTGCTGCGGAATATGTCGACGCTATAGAAATAAAATTTTTTATTATTATTATCTGTAGCAGAATACTATCTTCTCTTCTATTGACTGCTTTACATAGTTTAGTATCATCGGCAAATATCGATATTTTACCGTGTAAACATTTTCTCAGATCGTTAATAAATATGTTGACGAGAATAGGTCTCAACACCGACCCTTGTGGTACCCCACATGTCACAGCGACCCAATTAGAGAATATACCGTTTATAACCACCTTCTACTTTCTATCGCTAAGCCAGTTTACACACATTTTCCCCCAGACCCAGCATTTTCATTTTGTGTACCAACCTCTTTTGTGGCACTTTGGAAAAACCAAGATATACCATGTCCAATGACTCACCTTTGTCCAGTCTATAACCTACCTCTTCATAAAAGCTGATTAGATTGGTTTGACAGGAGCGATTCCTCAGAAACCCATGCTGATATGGAGTTAAACAGTTATTCTCATTGAGATAATGTAGAATAACATCCCTCAGAAACCCTTCAAATATTTTACCAACAATAAAGGTTAGACTTACTGAATACTGAATACTTTCCGTACTCACTGTATGTACTGTTAGATAGTATGCTGCCTTCTTCCCTAAAAGAAACAGGAGGTAGGTGGAGATGGGCAGGCCTCTGGATGTTCAAGTCCGGCGGGTTCGGCCAAACAGTTACAAAAAGTTTGGGTTCGGGTACCAGAACAGTACCCAGACCCAAACCCGAACACGGACTCCATTCACTTGAATGGTAGGCCCGAACATTCACTGTTTGCCACGCTGTCATGTGCATTCACTTGGACATTCTGCTGTTGTGTGCATGTTATCCTGTGTCTCTTTTCTCTTTTTTTTCATCTAATCTCCCTGGCACAGTGTTGCACCCAGCTTCTGTATTTACGTCATGTGCATGGCAGCGCAGCAAACACCACTTCTGATCGGCAGTGAAATCATCAAAAACAGGGGAACCCAAGCCATTGTTTTTTTTTTTAATTATTTATTTATTTACAGCACAGGAGTGGCTGATGAATACTCCCATTCGCCGTTCCTGCTCTAACTGTTATTAGTGGAAGCAGGTGTCCCATCAGCTGACACCAGTGACCGGAGATAAGCTTTATACCTCCGATCACAGCAGAGCATTCACACTGTCTCTCTGATCGGTGGGGATGATTTCACCGCCAATCAGAAGCAGTGTTTGCCGCGCTGTCAAGCACATGACAGCATGACAAACACCCGTAGTTGGGCAGCCGAACCCAAGCAGTAACATGGAATTCCTGGAGTACGGACGTTGAACTTAACTGTTCGGGTTTGCCCATCTCTAGAGGTAGGTGCAGAGCAAACTGAAAGAGCAAGGAAATAAACCCTAGCTGGAATTTAATGTCAGACTTTAATTTGTCTGATGCGTCACTCTACATTGTCACCATGTGTTCCATTTGGACTGTTGCTTCTTGGTTGATGTAAAAGTTCCTAATGAGGCTGATCAGATGGTTCAGCACACCCATGTCTTTCATGGTATTTGAAAGTATCTGTTGATGAACACAGTCGAAGGCTTTGTTGTAGATGATGAAGCAAAATAGATATCCTTGTATTATTTGGCTTTTTCCATTTTCCATCTAATCTAGCAATCACATCTCCTGTTCCTCTGCCTTCTCTGAATCCTGCTTGTTCCTCTAGCATCTCTTTGTCACAGTAAGACTGCAACCGTCTTTGTACTCTTAACTTCAGTAATATTTTGCTTGGATAAGGTATGAGCGCAGTAGTCTGATAGTTTCAACAATTGGTAGCATCTCCTGACTTCAGAATAGGAATTATGCCCCTAGATAAATTCCTTGAGGGGTGTAGTTGCCAAAATGTGCTCACTTCTGGGGATTTTTGTTGTTTTGACACCTCAAAGACTCTGCAAATATAACATGGCACCGACAAACTGTTCCATCTAGGTTTGCATTCCAAAGCATTGCTTCTTTCTTTTGGCGCTCGGCAATGTACCCAAACAGTAGCTTTCCAACACATATGGTGCTTTATTGTACTCAGGAGAAATTGCACAACAAATTTTGAAGTCCATTTTCCCTTGTTACCCCTGTTAAAATAAAGAATTTGGAGCTAAAGCAACATTTTAGTTGGAAAAATGTAATTTTTAATTTTCATTGCTCAATGTAATAAAATTATGTGAAGCACCTGTTAGTTCAAGATGAATTGCTTTAGGGCGTGTAGTTTCCAAAATGGGGTCACTTGTGGAGGGTTTCCACTGTTTAGGCACATCAAGGGCTCTGAAAACATAATATGGACTCCACTATCTATTGCAGCAAATTATGTGCTTCAAAAGTCAAATGGTGCTCCTTCCGTTCCAAGCCCTGCCGTGCTCCCAAACAGTAGTTTTCCACCACATATGGGGTATCGATGTACTCAAGCATTGGTTACATTTTGGTGACGCACCTAAAGGGTTAATAAACTCCTTGCATGTGGTTTTGAGCACTTTGAGGGGTGCAATTTTTAAAATGGTGTCACTTTTGGGTATTTTCTTTCACATAGTACCCTCAAAAGCACTTCAGATGTGATGTGGTCTCTAAGAAATAGATTTTGTAAATTTTGGGGAAAAAAATAAAAATTGCTGATAACCTTTTAACTCTTTTAACTTCTTAACAAGACAATTATGCTTAAGAAATAATGCTTATGTAAAGTATAAATGTAAATCATGCTAAATAGCTGCATAAGTCAAATTTATGTCAGAGATTGCAAAGATGATTGTTTATAAAATGATGTCATTCTCACGTTCGAAGCAGTAGTGGATGGTGAGATATGGAGCCTGAAAGTAAAAAGTTAAAAAAATTGTTACCCTTTTGCTCATCAGTGTACATCTCCTCCCTCTTGTTGATCTACCACCCTAGCCATGCTCTCTGTTCTGCCAATGATCTAAGTCTAAAGCCCCTGTCACTAGTGTTGAGCGACTTTTGGTTTTTTAGGGTCGAGTTTCGTTTAATGAAACCCAACTTTTCCAAAAGTCGGGTCGAGCAAAATCGGCCGACTATAGGGAAAAGTCGGGGTCATCCCGAAACACGAAACCCAATGTAAGTCAATGGAGAATTAAAGTCGGCAGTGAGAGGAGGACAGGAAACACACCAACAGTGCCCATTTGAATGCCAAAAGCATAAATTCTTGATACTGAAGCTTGTCAACCTTAATTAACTTCATAATACTAGTTACGCACTGAAAAATGGGGGTTATTTGGCTACAGTTGTGGGGGGGAGGGCTGGCTCCAGGTTTTCGTGGGCCCAGGGCCAAAGAGCGCCCCTTTAACACATACCACAACTCATGATGCTCCGATACGGCAGAGAAATAGCAGTATAGTACAATGAAAAATACATCACTTCTTACATCTCATGACTGATATCCATTTTAAATTCTCCAATACCTCCAAAAACGGACAGTATATAACTCCATACAGTATTATGGCCAGCGCTTAGTGCGCTATACAGAGTAATGAGGCCCATATATTTCTCCATACGGAATCATTATTCCCATATAATGTTTCAAACCGTATATGATGTGCTCCACATAATGCTACAGTATATGTTGGTCCCAATGGATGAAGCTCCACTGTCTTATGGGCCCAAATAATGCTCCATATATAATGGGCCCCATTTCTACTGCTCTAGTGTATAATGGGCCCTGTAAATGCTGCTCCAGTGTCTGATGTCCACCTTTGGAATGCTCCAGTGTATGGTGGGCCCCATATATCATTCACCAGAGTATAGTGCTCCCCAAAAATTGCTGTCCCAACATTGAAAACAATTACATAAGTCTCCTTGCTAGGGAATCCCTGCACTACTCTGAACTCCTTGTCGTCCCCATCTTCCATCTCACTGCACTTGGCTGTTTAGGCCCTCCTACCGGCAGAGACACTTATGCGTATTATGCGGTGCCCTGTGCCAGTGCCATCGCCCATGAGTATGCCCCCCACCTGCTCAAGGAACCTGCACTTTCATCTGCACCTTCCTCTTTGTCACCGTGTAAGGTGGTATAGTATGCGGGAAGGGGAACCTGAGTTTCCTCTGGGTCAGATTCTGGCTGTGTAGAGTGCGAGGGGAATATAGTGGTCTGGGTCAATGTACCAGCAGCATCATCCAGCAGTGGCTGGGCCTCAGTGCACTTGTGGCGTCCCCAAGAGTACGGTCGCCACTGTGGCATTGCCCTCCTCCTAGGGAGTGTGTTGTCAAGCTTGGGAGCAACGAAGGATCTCTCTAGCAGTGAAACCAACACACAACACATTTCCCACTCCAGGCCAGCAGGGAGACCTCTGAACCTGACTGCTGAGGAGCTGCTCTCTGTGGTCGGGAGGAGGTAAGTTAGGGCACTCTGTGCAGGGAAGGGGAAGTGTGTGGACGTGAGAAGGGGAGCTGGAGGATGAGCAGAGTTAATGCTCACTCCTAGCTGGAGCGCATGGTCCGGATTCCGGTCTCCGAGTTTGTAGGGACACTGACGTTCCTGCAGCAGAAACCGGGGGAAGTAGCAGCTATAAATGCTCTGTACCCAACTAAGGCTCGGAGGCCCCAGCATCGACGTGTGCGAGGCAGAAGGAAAAGGCTACAGCTGTCTGCCATACAAGTAAAGTCTGAGGAACATCTGTTAGACAGGAGGCGTTTCAGTGAACCACGGTCCTGTGAGTGCTTCCCCCACCAGCGCTAGAAAGGAGACGT
The DNA here is from genome assembly GCF_039654945.1 of Dendrobates tinctorius. Lineage (NCBI taxonomy): Eukaryota > Metazoa > Chordata > Amphibia > Anura > Dendrobatidae > Dendrobates > Dendrobates tinctorius. The sequence continues at coordinate 17,685,008 of NW_027361711.1, read as the reverse complement.
TCAGGAAGGTACATGTTGGCGGAGTGTTGGAAGGGAGCTTTCCATTCTGGTCCCGGAGGTTGGCAGAGGTCCTGACCCGGAGGACAGAGCACGGAGGCAGGCATCTGTGTAACCTGCAGACTGTGAGTAAAGCTTTGGAACTGCAAGCTCTGGTGTCCTACAGTTATTCCAGCACCACTACATCTGGGTACCAGCACCTACACCGCCTGTGCCTTTCCCCCATCACTACATCTACACTTCCCTGGGACTTCAGCTCCACCTGTGAGGAGCTTCACCATCTTTGCTGCACAACACCATCAGTCCCAGAGGATCTGCATGCAGCGTCGGCCTAACATCTATGTTGCCGAACACCATAGGTGGTGTCAAACTATCTATATAAACTCTTTACCATTATACCACGCCATTTACATGGGTGCCCAGGGCCACCGTCCGGGTCACCGCTGCTGTGACACATCCCACTGACACTGGCCCGGTACCGAGTACCCCACAGCCCTGGGAGGGCGACCCATATGCCGACTGCTGATCGGGCGGCGTTATTTCCACGAACCTCCAAACAGCATCCCTGAAGACAAAGTTTTTGGTTTCCGGGGGCAGTATGATTGCAAAGCTGAACCTTAAAGGAATGTCCAAAAGGGCACCACCAGGAGTGGAGCCTGTGGCTTAATTGGACTGCACCCGGGAAACCACTACCATACAAGCTACAGAAAAGATGGACAGATTGCAAGCTTTGTCGATTCTGTGTGTGGTGTGGTATGTCCGTTTGTAGTTGTGCTAGCGATTTCTCAGCTTTATTCCGTTAACGACCGAGACTCCGGCATGGCCCCGCGGTACGTGTCAAGCTTACTAGAGGGATACGCGAGGCTGTGGCACGTGAGATCGAGCAATAACAGGTCTAGCATTCCAGTACATGTCCGGGGCTGCATGCACTCTACACTGAAAGGACCAGCTTTTGTCGCTTACAGGTGCAGATAACCTGCTGAACTCCATTAGTGATGGGGATCTTGGATTCAGATTATTCCCCGCGAACCATGATTTCCCAGTAAGTTCAGGTCAACCGCAATTCCGGGGTTAGGCCTAACCGTCATTCCTGAAAAAATTACGTGTCCAAACCACAGGTGCTGTAGCTTGCTTAACAGCTCGGCAGCCGTTCTCAGGCCCAGTATGGATTCAACAACATTGTAGAAAGTTGATAAAGGGTACAGTTTCACCGGATAACACGTATATATGTAGCCTAGTTTACACATTAAAAATATATGTCTATAGATCAGGAGGCAGACTCAGATGTTCTCAGGCCCAGTATGGATTTGACCAGATTGTACAAAGTTGAGAAAGGGTACTTTATCACTGGATAGCAGGTATATATATAGCATAGTTTAAACATGTAAAATCTCCGTTTTCTCAGTATGGATTACACAGTGACAGCAATCTAAAAAGTGGAAAAAAGGAAATGCATTTGAGGCGTACACAACTATATACTTTTGGTGTTATTTTTAAATCTTCATATATATTTCTGTCTCAGTAATACAGTCCAGCCTCTCCGCAATAGGAAATGAGATGCATACAATTAGTGACATAAAGGCTATTGATTGCAGAAATCTAGGAATTATTATTCACGGGAAAAACTTCCGTCACAATTCTCATAGGCGATGCTGACCCTCAATTAATTTGTGTGTTGAGACAGTGAAAACATTTTTTTGTGAATAAAGTCTTGCTGTATCGCACTTCCGTTGATGTCACACGTTTGTGAGTAGGAAAACTGTGAAAGCTGATGATAAACCACCACTGCATGTAATTGTGAGTCGACGTCCATAAGAAATGGAAGCCACTGATCATCTGGAGCTAGAGCCCGGCCAGCAGGACAGGGCATAGCTACATCTTAACCATCATCTTTCAGTTCAATCAATTTGTAGTGGCAGTCCCAGTGAAGGATTTGACAGCCCAGACTACACAGCGGAGGAGCAGGGAGAGGTAAACATTGCAAATGCTGGGGCCCTGCCCAAGCAAGGGGGGGGCACACTCGTGGGCGTCGGTACTGGCACTGGGCCCCTCATAGTACGGCGGTGTGTCTGACGGCGGGTTTGCACCACCACTGTCAGAGACACTTGATTGCACTATGAGGGACCCTATGCCAGTGCCCGCGCCGAAGAGTCAGCCTACCCACCTGTCCAGGGCAACGGCACTCACACGGTTTTGTGCGCTAGGTGGTGACCCCGGCCATGGGGGGGGCCGCCCACTTAGGGAGGTTTACAAAGTGGCATATGTAGATGTGGGTCATTCAGCTGCTGCAAAAGGCGAAATAGGTCAAGTTCGCGGAATAGGAGGAGGACCAAAGCAAGCCATTTTTCTGGCAACCTATGTGTCATCAAGGGAAGGTGGGACAAAATCCTTGCAAACCCATGCATGGTTCATTTTAATGAAGGTTAGATCATCCACATTTTGGGTTGACAGACGGGTCCTTTTTTCTGTCAGGATTGATCCAGCTGCACTGAAGACTCTTTCCAATAGCACACTTGCAGCTGGGCAAGCGAGCTCCAGTAAGGCATATTGTGCCAATTCAGGCCAGGTGTCCAGTTTAGCGGCCCAATAGTCAAAGGGTAATGACCTGTGTGGGAGAACATCGATATGGGAGGAAAAGTAGTTGTTAGCCATAGTTGACAACTGCTGTCTCCTGTCACTTTCCATCGATGCAGTATTACCTGTTGTGTGAGCGGTCCGTGAAAAATCAGTCCACAACATTGTCATGAAACCCCTGTCTCCAACGCCACTTCTGCTTTGTGCACCTCGAACACCTCTGCCAAGCTGCCCCCGGCCCGTACGGCTCGTGTGAGAACCATCACCGCTGCTGTGTGCTGGGAATGCCTCAACCAACCAGTTAACCAGGGTTTCTTGTTTAGTAGCCAATATTAGGTCAAGGTTCTCCTGTGGCATGATGTTTTGTAATTTGCCTTTATAGCGTGGATCCAGGATGCTGGCCAACCAGTAGTCGTCATCGTTCATCATTTTGGCAATGCGTGGGTCCCTTTTTAGGATCTGCAAGGCATAATCTGACATGTGGGCCAATGTTCCCGGTGTCAATGATGCACTGCGAGTGCTGGGTGGAGGAGCACTTTCTGGCAAATCCACATCCCTCCAGTCATGCACAAACCCTGTACCAGACCTTGCCACGCCAACATTTTCACTTGCCCCACGAGATGCATCTTCCTCCCCTAAGTAATCATCCTCTTCCTCCTCTTCTTCCTCCACCTCGTCCAGGACAGGTCCCTGAGCAGACAATGGCTGAATGTCATCAAGGATTCCCTCCACCTCTTCCTCCTGGTCAACATTGGCTGCAGACGCCTGCTCCTTAAGGTGCGTCAAAGTTTGCATGAGCAGACGCATAAGTGGGATGCTCATGCTTAGGATGGTGTCGTCTGCGCTCACCAGCCGTGTGCATTCCTCAAAACACTGAAGGAATTTACAGAGGTCTTTCAGCTTCGACCACTGCACACCTGTCAACTCCATGTCTGCTCTCAAAGTGCCTGGCCGTGTATCCTCCCACAAATGCATTATGGCCTGCCTCTGCTCGCACAACCGCTCAACCATGTGCAGGGTGGAGTTCCACCTTGTTGCAATGTCGATAATGAGGCGGTGGTTGGGAAGGTGGAGCAATCGCTGCAGCTTCTGCATACCAATGGAGTGTACAGGCGACCGGCGGATGTGCGCGCACAGTCTTCGCACCTTCTGGAGCAGGGCTGTTAACTCCGGATAATTATTGAGGAAGCACTGCACCACCAGGTTCAAGGTGTGAGCCAAGCAAGGTATGTGGCGGAGTTTTGAAAGGGCTATGGCTGCCACAAAATTACGGCCGTTATCACTAACTACCTTGCCTGCCTCAAGATGTACACTGCCCAGCCATGACTCAGTTTGTCGCTGAAAGAACTCGACCAGCACCTCGGCGGTGTGTCTGTCGCCCAAACACATCATCTGCAACACAGCCTGCTGACGCTTTCCACTAGCTGCTCGATAGGGGGACACCTCTTGTGCAACAGTAGCAGCTGCAGATGGAATGCTAGTACGACTGCGCTCTGTGGACGAGCTTTCGCTTCTGGAGGAGGAGGAGGAGGAGGGTCGAACTCCTACAGCCAACTGTTTCCTATACCGTGGGCTAGGCAGCACTGTCCCACCACCGCTGTCCCCTGTGGACCCTGCATCCACCACATTAACCCAGTGCACAGTGATGGACACGTAACGGCCCTGGCCATGCCGACTGGACCATGCATCAGTTGTGAGGTGCACCTTTCCGCTCACTGACTGCTTGAGTGCATGGACAATGCGGTCTTTCACATGATGGTGGAGGGCTGGGATGGCTTTGCGAGAGAAGAAGTGGCGACTGGGTAGGTCATAGCGTGGTACTGCATAGGCCATGAGTTCGCGGAAAGCTGCGCTTTCCACCAACCGATAGGGCATCATCTCTAGCGAGATTAGTTTGGCAATGTGGGCGTTCAAACCTAGTGTACGCGGAGAGAGACTGAGTACTTTCTTGACCTACTCATAGTGTCTGGGAGGGTGAGCTGGACTTGAGAGATGCATATGGTGGAAGTAGCGGTGGACAGGGCGGACTGAGAGAGGGTTGATGATGGTGATGGAGTTGGTGTTCTTTCTGATGGCCTAGATTCAGTCTTTCATTGATATAACAGTGGGATTCCCTGACTGCTGTGGCCTTGCAACGACACCTCAACATTTGCTGCTGTGCTAACCGGTGGGCTTACAGTGGGGGAAACAATGTAGCGTTGCTGACTACCTTCTTTGTGATCAGTTGCACATGTGGTACTTGAGGTTTGGTATTGTGTCCACGCTTGCAAGTGCATGCTGGTTAAATGTCTAAGCATGCAACTGGTATTCAAATTTTTCAGATTTTTCCCTCGGCTAAAGTTCTTTGCGCACTTCTTACAAATAACCTTGGCCTGATCATGAGGATTTTGTTCAAAAAAGTGCCACACTGCACTTTTCCTACTTTGGCAGACATTTTGCGGCCTAGCACGCTGTGATATTTTGACCCTCTGGACAAGCTGTCCAGCAACTCTTTTGATTTTTGGAACCTGTCTTTGGAGTGCTCTGGGCCTGCCAGATAACAGCTGTTGCGATGTCGATGTCTGCTGTGGATGCTCCTCCTCCTCATCTGAGCTATTGGAAGCAGCACCCTCTTCCCCCAGTGGATACCAATCTGGGTCAACAACTGGGTCATCCATCACCTCCTCTTCAATGTCATGTGCACCTTCCTCTGTGTCACCGTGTATGGTGGTATAGTGTGCGGGAAGGGGCACCTGAGTCTCATCAGGGTCAGAATCTGGCTCTGTACATTGCGAGGACAATGTAGTGCTCTGAGTGAATGTACCAGCAGAATCATCTATCAGTGGCTGTGCATCAGTGCACTCCATGTCAGATTCATCTTGGCCTGGGTAATTCACCATTTCACTTGATAATCCAGGCATGGTATGTGAAAACAGCTCCATGGAGTAATCAGTAGTATGGCCTGCGTCATCCTTCAATCTTGGTTGGGGTGAAGGACACAAGGAAAGGTGTGGTTCATGAACATGAGCCTCCAATGACGACTCAGTGCTTTTATTTTTTACAACTTCAGAAGAGGAGGCGATAGAGCTGGAGTCTGAGTCAGCAATGTAAGCCAAAACTTTTTCCTCAAGCTCTGGCTTTAAAAGCGGTTTGCCAACTCCTAGAAAACTAAGCCTTCGAGGCCTTGTGGAGCCAGACGATGATGCAGGCTCAACACCTCCTGCATTTGGCCCTATTTTGCTTTTGCCACTACCATCAGATCCACCACCAACACCATCATTACCAGCTGCCAACCCCCGCCCAATTCCATGGCCTCTTCCACCAGCCTTCCTCATTTTTGGTAGAAATGTAGACAAAATCCAACAAACTATATAGTAATGTAAAACAAGGTACAAGGTGTCTATAGGACAGGGGAGATTTTGAATTTCTGCACACACTTGTGGACACTGGACACTTTTGGATTGTGTGAGGCCCACTGAACATCACAGCGCTATGTCACAGGCTCGATGTCGCAGGTGTGAAAAATGTCACTAGAGGATAACGGAGATTTTGAATTTCTGCACACTTGTGGACACTGGACACTTTTGGATTGTGTGAGGCCCACTGAATATCACAGCGCTATGTCACAGGCTCGATGTCGCAGGTGTGAAAAATGTCACTAGAGGATAATGGAGATTTTGAATTTCTGCACACACTTGTGGACACTGGACACTTTTGGATTGTGTGAGGCCAACTGAATATCACAGCGCTATGTCACAGGCTTAATGTCGCAGGTGTGAAAAATGTGACTAGAGGATAACGGAGATTTTGAGTTTCAGCACGCACTTGTGGACACTGGACACTTTTGGTTTGTGTGAGGCCCAGTGAATATCACAGCGCTATGTCACAGGCAGAAATTGGCTAGTGTATGACAAACTACAAGGTGTATATAGAATTGGGCAGAATAGGAATCTCCCTAGAGTGTAGGTCTGTAAGAACGGAACAAGTCCTCAACTTATCCTTATAGAGCGACACACAGATAGCTTCACTGTGGCCGTGATAACAGCCGTTACACGGTACTGAAAGAGGAGCGTGCACGTACACGGCTGTCCAGTGTACGTAAAATTGTCAAGCTCCGTGTTTTTTAAGTATACGGACAGACACACGCTGTCTCTCTATAGTTTTGAATGTGATCAAACAGCAAATATATTTAACTGTTTGAAAACTAGACAAAACTAGAAGGTGCAGGTCTGTAAGAATGGAACATGTCCTCGACTTATCCTTACAGAGCGACACACAGATAGCTTCACTGTGGCCGTGATAACAGCCGTTACACGGTACTGAAAGAGGAGCGTGCACGTACACGGCTGTCCGGTGTACGTAAAATTGTCAAGCTCCGTGTTTTTTAAGTATACGGACTGACACACGGTGTCTCTCTATAGTTTTGAATGTGATCAAACAGCAAATATATTTAACTGTTTGAAAGCTAGACAAAACTAGAAGGTGCAGGTCTGTAAGAACAGAACATGTCCTCGACTTATCCTTACAGAGTGACACACAGATAGCTTCACTGTGACTGTGATAACAGCCGTTACACGGTACTGTGTGAGGAGTGTGCACCGCTGTATGGTGTGAAAAAATGCACGCTCAGTACCTCATCAGGACAAAAAAAAAAATTGAGATTGCTTTTAAAAAAGCAGTTTGCAGAGCAGTGGGTAAACAGCAATGCAGCCGTCAGGAAGCCTTAGAAGGCAGCCTAACAACCAACACTGCTGATCCAGCAAAATATAGCCTCCACTTGCACTGCACACACAGTGACTGGTGTGTTGTACAGACAAAATCGCTAGCAGCAGAAGCAGTTTTTGTGTCTTCTTCCCTGCCTAACGCTCTCCCTACAAAATCATCATCAGCAGCAGCAGCTCTCCCTATTCTGAGATCAGCATGAGTAACATGGCGGTCGGCGTGCACGCCCTTTTATACCCCCTGTGACGCCCACCAAAGCAAGCCAATCACTTGCATGCCCTTCTAAAAGATGGTGGTGACCCCTGCCTATGTCATCACGTTGCCCACAGTGTCCGTGGATCCTGATTGGCTGAAAAAGAGCGCAAAACAAAGTTTTGAAACGCGACTTTGGAGCTTAAGTCGCCGACCTCGTGGCCGACCTCATCCTAGGGTCGGGTTTCGCTTCATGAAACCCGACTTTGCCAAAAGTCGGCGACTTTTGAAATTTTTCGACCCGTTTCGCTCAACTCTACCCGTCACACATAACAATGTCCCAGCAATCCCACCAACGATCCGACATGGATGGGATCGCTGGGACATCGTTAGGCTGATCGCTGGTGAGCTGTCACATAGACAGCCCCAGCGATCAGGACCAGCGACGCTGGACGCTGGTTTCTAATGTAAACGTCGGGTATCCAGGAGCTGCGACTCCTGGATACCCGCTGTTTACCTTGGAAACCAGTGTGCACGCCAGTTTCCAAGGTAAACAGCGGGTATCCAGGAGCCGCGGCTCCTGGATACCCGATGTTTACATTATAAACCAGTGACCAGCGTCGCTGATCGCTGGTCTCTCTCTGTCACACGCAGCGATGCGTGCTGGGCAGCGGGAGACCAGTGATGGAAAAACGGCCCAGGCCGCTCGAGCACGATCAGCGATACCCGGCAGGGGGGCCGGTCGCTGATCCCCGTCACACACAGCAATCTCGCTGGCGAGATCTCTGATGTGTCACAAAATCAGTGATCTCGCTAGCGAAATCGCTGTGTGTGACGGGACCCTAACATCCTTCACAATACGGACTTTCCGCTCTCATTTCCAGGACTTCTCTTGTGCAGGACTAGTTCTTTGGAATGTCCTACCCCAACAATTTGCTTTATTCCCAGTATCCACAGTTTTCAGTGTGCCTTAAAAACACATTTCTTTAGACTGATCTATAACATCACCTCATTAATCCAACTATTCTCTCTTCTCCCTTCCTAAACTTTACACAGAATCTAGTCCCTACTATCATTTGTTCCCACACTCTCCATGCCCTCAATAGCACCATGTAGCTGTACTTGTACAGATACTGCCTGGTCACCAGTTCATTTGGTGTTTTCTGAATGAGAAAAAACCCTATTTATAAAACTGACGGCGGGACCATGATGCAAGCAGTTTTTACTTTTCATGTCTCCCCTATTTCATCATAGATTGCAAACGTGTGAGCCGAAACCTCACTTCTCTTGGTATCTGCCAGATTACTGTATGACTGTGATGTCTTTATTGTCTGTAGATGTCCCATCTGAATTGTAAAGTACTGTGGAATATGTTGGCGCTATAGAAATAAGAATTATTATTATCATCTAATGTGTCATTTTTAAAAAGTCTCTCAAGCTTTTAAATTGGTCAAATCAAAAATATTCATTTGTTTCTATTTTGTCACAAAAATCTACAGAATCTTCACGAATTCTACAAACGCCCTTTCGATGTCCTCAGATATTGTAGCTTGACTATTGGCCTTTATCTGTCCTATGCCAGTGGTACGGTAAAATTACTGGTCTGTGCAACCAGCGCTGGATGTCGGATGGTTTCCTAAGTAACACCCTGCATGCTGCTTGTGTTACAGGACTAAAAATAGGCTTTTCAATAAGCCATGCACACAGTGTAATTACACAATCCATTATTTAGCTATGTGCCTCAAAGGAGGTTCTCCTAATGGAGCACTCTGCCTTGTGCTGAAGTGTAACCAACATATTCTTGCAGCTTTTTAGATGATAATGAATGTAATTATGTAACGCTTCTCCCTCCCATGGTGCTCGGAGTGAGAGGATAATGACTTGCATAGGTAGATGAGCTTGGATCCCTAGTCAGCTGTAAACAATGAGTTGTAAAAATTCACTTTCATGCTAAAGAACAAGTCTAAGGATTTTTTTCTCTACACCCTATAATTATGTATGTGATGTAGTGCAAGTATTTTATCATACTTTCCGATCGTCGTCATCACTTGTTTGCAGCACAGTTCCGATTATTTTCTGGTCCATGTGACAGGTCTTCAGTCTGTTTCCTGGTCTTGTGGGCAAAAAGAAAAAGGATCGGAGAAGCGCTTGAAATCGGGAAGATGTCGATCAGTAAGTGTTTTAATATACTTGCACCCAATACATACGCAGAAAACTTTAGGAAAAATATTCTACTGAGACTTCTTTAAAGGACTTGTCCAATACCTGGACAACCCCTTTTTAAATTAAATACTTCCCTTTGTAAAATAAAAATAACATATGCTCAGCTCCCGCTCTAACGCTTTTTCAGCAATGTCAGCTCCGGGTCTACCGGTACTTGGATTTGAATGGCATTGTTAACATTCATCTGAGGGAAGAAAAAGCATGACAGTGTAATAACTGCTGTTGACAATGCCGTGGCCAACCATAGCATTATGGGTGACCCGTTGAAGCGCAACGTAAGCACGAAACGATCGTCGTCTGTAGTTGCTCCATGGTTTTATCTGCCTGCTGTTTGTAACTTGATGCCACTATAAAGGATATTCTTTGCATGGGATGGATTGTGCCTATCCATTTTCTTTTCTATGGATATACAGACTATTTTCCTTGGAAGTGGCACCCGTATTCCCTGATGTGTGTGCAGCTACATTAACCCGAGGTCATACAGCTGTGCCTTTGTCCTGCTTTTTTTCTTCCATGGTATGTGATATACCAGGATGGGCCAAGGAAGAGGGACATATATCGGGATGGATGTCATATATACCAGGATGGGAACTTATATATCAAAATGGGGGACATACAGCGGGTGAAATAAATATTGAACACGTCGTCAATTTTCTAAGTAAATACTGTATATTTCCAAAGGTGCTATTGACATGAAATTGTCAGATGTTGGTAACAACACATCCAATCCACACAGGCAAAGAAATCAATCCATAGATGTCGATAAATTAAGTTATGTGTAATAATGAGAAATGACGCAGTTAAAAATTATTTAACATGTAAAGAAAGAGAGGTGCAAAAACCAATGGAAAGTCATGATAACAGCTGACATCTGCCAGTAATTACAAAGCAATCCTGCCTCTTAGTAAACAATAATATCAGCTGGTTCAACTGATGGCCCATAAAAAGTTGTCTCAGTAATGAGACACAGAAAACATCTCATGATTTGTAAAACCAGTGAGCTGTCTCAAGATTTTTGCAACCTAATTATTGAAAAACTGTCATGCTAGTCTAGCTACTCAATAGAGATCAATACAGGTAAATTTAAATATTGCAAATGACTCTGCCTGCTCCTGTACAGACTAAAGATACTGACCCCGCATTCCCTAGTAGTTCCTGTTTGAGCAAAGATCATCCTAACCACAGAAAAGAAGATGGCAACTCGAACCTATGCTGCCTAAAAGGCCTTCAAGCACACACATTCCTCCTAAAGAACCGTAAGGCAGAGCAGAATGTGAATTATTTGCAAAAGGGAAAGTGTGCTGAAAAAAAAGATCACAGAGTGAGTAAAATAAACCATGAATTGCAAAATAAAGTATAAAGCAGATACTGTTAGAAAATATGCTGTCTATTTCTAAAAAGAAACAGAAGCTAGTTGCAGAGCAAAGAATAGAAACAGCAAAGAGATAAACCCTATCTGGACATAAACTGACTGGTTTTAAACTACAGCAGAATGGCTGAACATCCAAATGAGAATATCACCAGTAGGAAACCCCAACAGAGGGACAGAATATAAAGCCGCACCCAAAAGGTGATAGGTCAGACAAATGAAAACACATGTGTTATACTAAAGTCTGCTGAAAACAGGAAAGATCCCAGGGTGAGTAAAATAAACCATGAATTATAAAATATAAAGTATGTACTGTTAGATTGTATGCTGCCTACTTCCTTAAAAGAAACAGAAGTTAGGTGCAGAGTAAAGAACTGAAAAAGCAAGGAAATAAACCCTAGATAGAATTTCAATTACTACCTTTAATTACAGCAGAATGACTGAACATGCACAAGAACCTATCACTAGTAGGAAATGCCAGAAGGGAGAACAGAATATAAAGCTGCACCAAAAGGTGATAGGGCAAACAAATGAAAAGACCTGTGCTATGCTAAACAAACTGCAGCAAGAACAACAAAATCCAAACACCCAGAGAAAAATGTGCGCCTGCTGTGGCTCAGCAGACATAGAAACTGACAACAAAACACAGGCTCAAGTGTTTGAACCCAGGAACAGAAACTTTCTGTCTTTAAGTCCCTTAATAAGTATTTCATTCCATCTACACATGTTGCATCATCTGCGTATTTAAGACTCATCCAACTATTTTGATTCCTTCTTCTTTTGTGGCAAGTCCAACTTTCCGGAAAATAGGGTCTACATAAAAAATGAAGCTAAACGGTGACAGGCTGCAGAATTTCAGAATTTCATGAAAATAACATCTTGCCAACCATTAAACATAGGGATAGATGAATCTTCCTTCTCACCCCCCAATGGAAGTGGTCTTTTTGTCCTTCCTCATTCTTGGGCCCTCTACCAGAGGCCTGGGAGTTTGAGGGTTCTGCGCAGGATCTTAGTTGTTCCCAGCATTGCACTTTTCTGGACAGAGAGTTAAGATGTTGCTCCTGGGATCTGTTGTAGCCATTCTTCCAGCTTAGGGGTCACTGCTCCAAGTGCTCCTATCACTACTGGAATCACTATTGCCTTCACCTTCCACAACTTCTCCAGTTCTCCTTTGAGGCCCTGGTAGTATATACTATACTATATAAAATATATATGTATCTATATATATATATATATATATATATATATATAAATGTATATATTAATAGATATAGATAGATAGATTTCTAGATAGATATTTTTTTTTCCTAAAATACAAAGGAAATGTGTCATCTTTATCTTTAGGCCTTTTTGATGTAATTTCATCTTCAACTTGCTTAACTGTTCAAAATAACAGTAGTTTTGACCAGGGGTTCCCAAGCTTTTACCTGACACCGAATACCAGGATTGGTGAACATATATACCATGATCGGCCCAGGATGGGGGACATATACAGTGAGGGAAATAAGTATTTGATCCTTTGCCGATTTTGTAAGTTTGCCCACTGACAAAGACATGAACAGTCTATAATTTTAAGGGAAGGTTAATTATAGCATTGAGAGATAGAATATCAAAAATAAAATCCAACCATTAAGAGTTCTGGCTCCTACAGACCAGTTAGACGCTCCTAATCAACTTGTTACCTGCTTTAAAGACAGCTGTCTTACATAGTCACCTTTATAGAAGACTCCTGTCCACAGACTCCATTAATCAGTCAGACTTTAACTTCTACAACATAGGCAAGACCAAAGAGCTTTATAAGGATGACAGGGGCAAGATCAAAGACCTGCACAAAACTGGAATGGGCTACAAAACCATAAATAAGACGCTGGGTGAGAAGGAGACAACTGTTGGTGCAATAGTGAGAAAATGGAAGAAAAACTAAATGACTGCCAATCAACATAGATCTAAGGCACCATACAAAATCTCACTTCGTTGGGTATCCTTGATCATGAGGAAGGAGAGAGATCAGACTAAACCTGCATGGGGGAACTTAATAATGATCTCAAGGCAGCTGGGACCACAGTCACCAAGAAAATTGGTTATACATTACTTCGTAAAGGTTTATAATCCTGCTGTGCCTGCACGATCCCCCTGCTCAAGAAAGCCCATCTGAAGTCTGCCAATGAACACCTGGATGATTCTTTGAGTGATTGGGAGAAGGTGCTGTGGACAGATGAGACAAAAATTGAGCTTTTTGGCATTAATTCAACTCGAAGTGTTTGGAGAAAGAGAAATGCTGCCTATGACCCAAAGAATACCATCCCCACTGTCAAGCATGGAGGTGGAAACATTATGCTTTGGGGGTGTTTCTCTGCTAGGGACACAGAACTACTTCACCGCATTAATGGGAGAATGGATAGAGCCATGTACCATAAAATCCTGAGTGGCAACCTCCTTCCTGCCGCCGGACATTAAAATGGATCGTGGCTGGGTCTTACAGCAAGTCAATGACCTACAGCATACAGCCAAAGCAACAAAGGAGTAGCTCAAAAACAACCACATTAAGGTCATGAAGTGGCCTAGCCAATCTCCAGACCTTAATCCCATAGAAAACTTATGGAGGGAGTTGAAGCTCCGAGTTGCCAAGCGACAGCCTCAAAATCTTAATGATTTAGAGATGATCTGCAAAGTGGAGTGGGCCAAAATTCCTCCTGACATGTGCGCAAACATCATCATCAACTACAAAAACCGTCTGACTGCTGTGCTTGTCAACAAGAGTTTTGCCAACAATTATGATGTGTTGCTTGCCAGAGGGATCAAATACTTATTTCTCACTGCAAAATGCAAACACATTTATATAATTTATACAATGTGATTTTCTGGATTTTATTTTTGATATTCTTTCTATTGACATGAAATTCTCACCAGATGTCGATAACAACCCATTCAATCCACACAGGCAAAGAAATCAAACCATAGATGTCTATAAATTAATTTAGGTAGTATTTATAATCTGACAATCATGAAGGGAGGGCCCAGGGCCAAATTTTGCATCAGGGCACATCAGACTCTAATTAAACTATTTCTTAGCAGACCCAGCATTAACATCTCAGACATGGTGCCAGTACAGAAAATTAGCTTATATTTTTCTTTATTTTACAAGTTGGACTACTTTAAGAGAACAATAAGGGCGGCACGGTGACTCAGTGGTTAGCACTGTAGCACTGGGGTCCTGGGTTCAAATCCCACCAAGGACAACATCTGCAAGGAGTATTTATGTTCTCCCCGTGTTTGCGTGGGTTTCCTCCGGGTACTCCGGTATCCTCCCACACTCCAAAGACATAATGATAGGGAATTTAGATTGTGAACCCCATTGGGGACAGTGATGATAATGTCTGTAAAGTGCTGTGGAATTAATGGCGCTATATAAATGAGTAAAAATAAATAAAAAATAAATAAATAAGCAATAGTAGAAATAGCTTATTTACTTGAAATATCTAAAATTTTGAAAAAAATCTAAATCTATATAACGTTTTATGCTTTGCCTGTTTTAAAAAATAAAAAATACTTTAAAAAAAATAAAAATATAGTTTTTGCTGCTATTTAATGAAGCCTAGATTTTTTTTTGTTGATGTAGCTAAGTGAAAGTTTATTTTATTTTTATAAGGAAGAGTTGTTATTTTTATTGGTGCTGTTACCGTTTGATTGCATTTTATTCATTTTTTTACGAGAAGCTACTAAAAACAGAAATTCTGACATAATTTCTTACTGCATTCATGTGGGATAAATTTGAAACGTCAGATTTTTACACCAATAATTTTTATTCATTTTTGTTTTCTAGATTTTTTCTCCAGAAAGGGAAATTTGAACGATTTATATTAACTCCTAAAGGACTTAAAAATGAGTTGACTTCCGTAATAAAGACACATTGGGCTCTGTCTTGTCCCACAACTTGGAATTCATACAGCATTGTATTGTATTGTTGCTGTTATACAGGTTTGCTTCCAATTGAAGTTTGTCCTCCTTCTCTCCCTGTAGCCCAGCTCTGATGCAACTACCCCTTCCCTTCTTCCTCAGATAGTGTATGCCAGCCAAGTTGCTAGTTCATATGTTATGCATGTACCATACTCATACATGGGTAAAGGTAGTAAGGAAGACTAACTATAGAGACAAGCCACACCTACACCCAATTGGTCCATGTACAGACTAGTAGAGATGGGAGCACCCCTGATATTCAGGTCCAATGGGTTTGGCCAAACAGTTACAAAAACTTTCGATTCGGGTACAGAACAGTATCAGGACCCGGACCCCATTCACTTGAGTGGGGGGCCCAAACATCCATTGTTTGCCAAGCTGTCATGTGCATGACAGTGCGGCAAACACTGCTTCTGATCGGTGGTAAAATCATTACCACCTGTCAGTTGACAGCTTGAGCCCACAGCTATGATCAGAGTTAAAAAATTTTCCCTCCAGTCAGTAGCGTCGGCTGATGGGACTACCTCTCCCATCAGTCTTCGCCTGCTGCCGCTAACAGGGTCACCATCAGGCCATTACTGCCTTTACTGGTGTATGGGGCCAGATGAGCAGAGGGGGCCAGCAGCGTGCCCACTCTGTCCTGCTCACTGAGCTCGAGCGACAGGATCCTGCCGCTTCAGTAACTGACCGTGCGTCCTCCGATGCACGATCAGTTAAAATCTGTTGCCGTGCAGGAAATTATTTCCACATAGCAACAGTTAACAGCCACCAGCCAATCACAGGCTGGCAACTGACATCAGCGCGCACATCACTGGCAAATTACGTCACTGTCATACACCGGAACGATGCTGCGCGCCTCAGGCGAATGGTAGGTGAGGATGTAACAAGGTGGCACGGGGTGGTAGTCATGGCCGAGTTTACCAAGTCACAGTCAGTGAGCACCCCGGCCCCTTTCACATGAAAAGACAGTCCAAGTCCCAGGCCTATGGCACTGTTGGTTACCTCTGGCACATGGTTGCTCTACATACTGGAACGACTTCCTCTGTATGCACCACACGTCACACTTCGGTTCCAACAGTGGCAAAACTATAATAACGATGGAAAAAAGGAGATGATAATTCCTGAGCTGTACCTATTCAAAGATGCTGCTTCATCAGCAACTGCTGCAGCAGCAGAGGCGGCGGTTCCCAATCGGCTCCAGGGAGCTAACAGTCTCTTGGTGGGCACTTGCACAGTTCTAGTGCCTGTTCTTACTGCCCAGCAGTCCTATGGCAGTCCTTTTCACCTCCAGCGGCATATTCCGCTCCCAGCAGTGGAGCATGTCCTGCCTTGGGCAAGCCTGCCCGGTCTCTGATCGGGAGACAGGAACTTCCTGTCCCTTTGAGGCTGCTGGTCCAGCCTCCTTAGTTAACCTCTTACTAGCCCTAATCTATAATATGCATGTTGTAAATTACAATGCCCAATAGTAAAACATTAAGACAATATCAGCCATACAAACACAGCACATGAATAACAGTAATACATCATAATGACAGAGCAGTTTATAGCCAAACCATCAGGAAACCGCAGGGAGACACGTGCCTGACATAAAGGAGAGAGGGAGCAACTCAGGGTCGTTGCCACCTCCTTACAAGGACATTGCTGGAGCTCGGCCAAGTAAGGAAAAAGTGTATAGTGCCCTCCAGAGTCAGATTTTCTCCAGGGTGTTGGCTCCCGGGGGTAGCCGAGACCCCAGGGAACATGATTCGGGTCGGTTTTTACTGACCCCGCTTTTGCAATCGCTGTTATTAACCATATAGCGGCGACTGCAGAAAAAGCAGCAATTTTGCATTCACTTTCTTACTCCTCGGATGTGATCGCACATCAGAGTAGCGAGAAATAGGGTCCCAGATCCTCCCTGAGTATCTCCTGGTGGTCCTCGGCCCTCCTGCATCCTGCGGTGGGTGCCGCCATCTTCATTCGGGAAGAAAATGGCGGGCACATGCACAGTTTGGCTGCCAAATCTGCCGGCAGGCAGATTCCATTCATTCATTACAGGTACATTTTGATCACTGTGATAAACCCTATCACAGTGATCAAATTAAATAAAATAGTAAATACCCCCCTTTATCACCCCCTTATTAAGGCAAATATAATGAAATAAAGAAAATATACTGTATATATTTTCATTTTTCCATTAGGGTTAGGGTTAGAGTTAGAATTAGGATTAGGGTTGGAATTAGGGTTAGGTTTAGAATTATGGTTAGAATTAGGGTGAGGGTTGGAATTAGGGTTAGGGTTGGGATTAGGGTTAGGGATTAGGATTAGGGTTAGGGATTAGGATTAGGGTTACGGTTAGTATTAGGGTTAGAGGTGTGTTGGGGTTAGGGTTGGAGCTAGAATTGAGGGGTTTCCACTATTTAGGCACATCAGGGGGTTTCTAAATGCGACATGGCACTTCTATTGATTCCAGCCAATTTTGCTTTCAAAAAGTCAAATAGTGCTCCCACTCTTCCGAGCCCAGACGGGTGTCCAATCAGTGGTTTACCCCAACATATGAGGCATCAGGGTAGTCAGGACAAATTGCACACCAACTTTGGGGGTCTAATTTCTCCTGTTACCCTTGGGAAAATAAAAAAAATGGGGGCTAAAAAAATCAGTTTTGTGGGAAAAAAATGATTTTTTATTTTCACGGCTCTGCACTATAAATTTCTGTGAAGCACTTGGGTTTTCAAAATGCTCACCACACATCTAGATAAGCCCCTTGTGGGGTCTAGTTTCTAAAATGGGGTCAGTTCTGGGGGGTTTCTACTGTTTAGGCACATCAGTGGCTCTGCAAACACAACATGACGCCCGCAGAACATTCCATCAAAGTCTGCATTCCAAAGTGGCGCTCCTTCCCTTCCGACTCTCTCCCATGTGCCCAAACAGAGGTTCCCCCCCACATATGGGGTATCAGCATACTCAAGACAAATTGCACAATAACTTTTGTGGTCTAATTTCTCCTGTTACCCTTGTGAAAATAAACAATAGTGGGCTAAAAAAATCATTTTTGAGGAAAAAAAATGATTTTTTATTTTCACGGCTTTGCGTTATAAACTTCTGTGAAGCTCTTGGGGGTTCAAAGTGCTCAGCACACTTCTAGATAAGCTCCTTGGGGGGTCTAGTTTCTAAAGTGGGGTCACTTGTGGGGGGTTTCTACCGTTTAGGCACATCAGGGGCTCTGCAAACGCAACATGACACCCGCAGAACATTCCATCAAAGTCTGCATTCCAAAATAGCGCTCATTCCCTTCTGAGCTCGCCCATGCACCCAAACAGTGGTTCCCCCCACATATGGGGTATCAGTGTACTCAGGACAAATTGCACAACAACTTTTGTGGTCTAATTTCTCCTGTTACCCTTGTGAAAATAAAAATTAGCGCTAAAAAAATCAATTTTGATGGAAAAAATGATTTTTTATTTTCACTGCTCTGCGTTATAAACTTCTGTGAAGCACTTGGGGGTTCAAAGTGCTCACCACACATGTAGATAAGTTCCTTAAGGGGTCTAGTTTCCAAAATGGTGTCACTTGTGGGGGTTTTTCACTGTTTAGGCACATCAAGGGCTCTCCAAATGTGACATGGCGTCCAATCTCAATTCCAGCCAATTCTGCATTGAAAAAGTCAAATGGCACTCCTTCCCTTCCGAGCTCTGCTGTGCACCCAAACAGTGGTTTACCCCCACATATGGGGTATGGGCATACTCACGACAAATTGCACAACAACTTTGACAGTCTAATTTCTCCTGTTACCCTTGTAAAGATAAATATATGGTGGTGAAAAGATACTTTTTGTGGAAAAAAAGTGAATTTTTATTTTCACGGCTCTACGTTATAAACTTCTGGTCTAGTTTCCAAAATGGGGTCACTTGTTGGGGGATTCCACTGTTTAGGCACTGTATTGCACAACAAATTTTGTGGTTCATTTTCTCTTTTTACACTTGTGAAAATAAAAAAAATTGGTTCTGAACAAAAATGTTTGTAAAAGAAAGTTAAATGTTATTTTTTTCCTTCCACATTGCTTCAGTTCCTGTGAAGCACGTAAAGGGTTAATAAACTTCTTGAATGTGGTTTTGAGCACCTTGAGGGGTGCAGTTTTTAGAATGGTGTCATTTTGGGGTATTTTCTGTCATATTTACCTCTCAAAGAGACTTCAAATGTGATGTGGTCTCAAAAAAATGGTTTTGTAAATTTTACTGTAAAAATTAGAAATCGCTGGTCAAATTTTAACCCTTATAACTTCCCAACAAAAAAAAATGTTGGTTCCAAAATTGTGCTGTTGTAAAGCAGACATGTAGGGAATGTTATTTATTAAGTATTTTTTGTGACATATCTCTCTGATTTAAGGGCATAGAAATTAAAAGTTTGAAAATTTCAACATTTTAAAAATTTTCGCCATATTTCCATTTTTTTCATAAATAAACGCAAGTCATATCGAAGACATTTTACCACTAACATGAAGTAAAATATGTCATGAAAAAACATTCTCAGAATCAGCAGGACCCGTTGAAGCATTCCAGAGTTATAACCTCATAAAGGGACAGTGGTCAGAATTGTAAAAATTGGCCTGGTCATTAAGCTGCAAATTGGCTCCGTCACTAAGGGGTTAAATAATTAAAATATCAAAATAATAATATTTCAATATTACAGACAAATACCAACAAACCATAACCAAATATTACCAGAATATACTGTGCTTGATTTGCCAGCATACTTGCCTGACCTTAACCTCAAAGAATCTATGGGGTATTGTCAAGAGGAAGATGAGAGACACCAGACCCAACAATGCAGACAAGCTGAAGGCTGCTATCAAAGCAACCTGGGCTTCCATAACACCTCAGCAGTGCCACAGGCTGATCACCTCTATGCCACGCCGCATTGATGCAATAATTGATGCAAAAGGAGCCCCGACCAAGTATTGAGTGCATTTACTGAATAAACATTTCAGTGGGCCAACATTTCTCATTTTAAAATAATTTTTTCAAGCTGGTGTTATAAAGTATTCTAATTTACTGAGATAATGACTTTTGGGATTTCATTGGCTATAAGACATAATCATCAACATTAACAGAAATAAACACTTGAAATAGATCACTCTGTTTGAAATGACTCTACATAGTATATGAAATTCACTTATTGTATTGAAGAACTGAAATAAATTCACTTTTTGATGATATTCTAATTTTGTGAGATGCACGTGTAGTCAGCACTAGGGATGAGCGAAACGGGTCGAAAAATTTCAAAAGTCGCCGACTTTTGGCAAAGTCGGGTTTCATGAACCGAAACCCGACCCTAGGATGAGGTCGGCAACGAGGTCGGCGACTTACGCGCCAAAGTCGCGTTTCAAAAGTTTGTTTTGCGCTCTTTTTCAGCCAATCAGGATCCACGGACACGTGTGGGCAACGTGATGACATAGGCACGGGTCACCACCATCTTTCAGAAGGGCATGCAAGTGATTGGCTTGCTTTGGTGGGTGTCACAGGGGGTATAAAAGGGCGTGCACGCCGACCGCCATCTTACTTCTGCCGATCTCAGTATAGGGAGAGGTTGCTGCTGATTCTGTAGGGAGAGCGTTAGGCAGGGAAGAAGACAAAAAAACTGCTTCTGCTGCTAGCGATTTGGCCTGCACAACACACCAGTCACTGTGTGTGCAGTGCAAGGGGAGGCTATATTGTGGTGTATCAGTGGTGTTAGTTGTTGGGCTGCCTTTTAAGGCTTCCTGACAGGCTGGCATTGCTGTTTACCCACTGCTCTGCAAACTGCTTTTTTAAAAGCAATCCAATCTCCCTTATCCTCTAGTCACTTTTGTCACAGCTGTGCCATCGAGCCTGTGACATAGCGCTCAGATATCAGTGGGCCTCACACAATCCAAAAGTGTCCAGTGTCCACAAGTGTCTGCAGAAATTCAAAATCTCCCTTATCCTCTAGTCACTTTTGTCACAGCTGTGCCATCGAGCCTGTGACATAGCGCTCAGATATCAGTGGGCCTCACACAATCCAAAAGTGTCCAGTGTCCACAAGTGTCTGCAGAAATTCAAAATCTCCCTTATCCTCTCGTCACTTTTGTCACAGCTGTGCCATCGAGCCTGTGACATAGCGCTCAGATATCAGTGGGCCTCACACAATCCAAAAGTGTCCAGTGTCCACAAGTGTCTGCAGAAATTCAAAATCTCCCTTATCCTCTTGTCACTTTTGTCACAGCTGTGCCATCGAGCCTGTGACATAGCGCTCAGATATCAGTGGGCCTCACACAATCCAAAAGTGTCCAGTGTCCACAAGTGTCTGCAGAAATTCAAAATCTCCCTTATCCTCTCGTCACTTTTGTCACAGCTGTGCCATCGAGCCTGTGACATAGCGCTCAGATATCAGTGGGCCTCACACAATCCAAAAGTGTCCAGTGTCCACAAGTGTCTGCTGAAATTCAAAATCTCACTTATCCTCTAGTCACTTTGGTCACAGCTGTGCCATCGAGCCTGTCACATAGCGCTCAGATATTCATTGGGCCTCACACAATCCAAAAGTGTCCAGTGTCCACAAGTGTCTGCTGAAATTCAAAATCTCACTTATCCTCTAGTCACTTTGGTCACAGCTGTGCCATCGAGCCTGTCACATAGCGCTCAGATATTCATTGGGCCTCACATAATCCAAAAGTGTCCAGTGTCCACAAGTGTCTGCTGAAATTCAAAATCTCACTTATCCTCTAGTCACTTTGGTCACAGCTGTGCCATCGAGCCTGTCACATAGCGCTCAGATATTCATTGGGCCTCACACAATCCAAAAGTGTCCAGTGTCCACAAGTGTCTGCTGAAATTCAAAATCTCACTTATCCTCTAGTCACTTTGGTCACAGCTGTGCCATCGAGCCTGTCACATAGCGCTCAGATATTCATTGGGGCTCACACAATCCAAAAGTGTCCAGTGTCCACAAGAGTCTGCTGAAATTCAAAATCTCACTTATCCTCTAGTCACTTTGGTCACAGCTGTGCCATCGAGCCTGTCACATAGCGCCCAGATATTCATTGGGCCTCAAACAATCAAAAAGTGTCCAGTGTCCACAAGTGTCTGCTGAAATTCAAAATCTCACTTATCCTCTAGTCACTTTGGTCACAGCTGTGCCATAGAGCCTGTCACATAGCGCTCAGATATTCATTGGGCCTCACACAATCCAAAAGTGTCCAGTGTCCACAAGTGTCTGCTGAAATTCAAAATCTCACTTATCCTCTAGTCACTTTGGTCACAGCTGTGCCATCGAGCCTGTCACATAGCGCTCAGATATTCATTGGGCCTCACACAATCCAAAAGTGTCCAGTGTCCACAAGTGTCTGCTGAAATTCAAAATCTCACTTATCCTCTAGTCACTTTGGTCACAGCTGTGCCATCGAGCCTGTCACATAGCGCTCAGATATTCATTGGGCCTCACACAATCCAAAAGTGTCCAGTGTCCACAAGTGTCTGCTGAAATTCAAAATCTCACTTATCCTCTAGTCACTTTGGTCACAGCTGTGCCATCGAGCCTGTCACATAGCGCTCAGATATTCATTGGGCCTCACACAATCCAAAAGTGTCCAGTGTCCACAAGTGTCTGCTGAAATTCAAAATCTCACTTATCCTCTAGTCACTTTGGTCACAGCTGTGCCATCGAGCCTGTCACATAGCGCTCAGATATTCATTGGGCCTCACACAATCCAAAAGTGTCCAGTGTCCACAAGTGTCTGCTGAAATTCAAAATCTCACTTATCCTCTAGTCACTTTGGTCACAGCTGTGCCATCGAGCCTGTCACATAGTGCTCAGATATTCATTGGGCCTCACACAATCCAAAAGTGTCCAGTGTCCACAAGTGTCTGCTGAAATTCAAAATCTCACTTATCCTCTAGTCACTTTGTTCACAGCTGTGCCATCGAGCCTGTCACATAGCGCTCAGATATTCATTGGGTCTCACACAATCCAAAGGTGTCCAGTGTCCACAAGTGTCTGCTGAAATTCAAAATCTCACTTATCCTTTAGTCACTTTGGTCACAGCTGTGCCATCGAGCCTGTCACATAGCGCTCAGATATTCATTGGGCCTCACACAATCCAAAAGTGTCCAGTGTCCACAAGTGTCTGCTGAAATTCAAAATCTCACTTATCCTCTAGTCACTTTGGTCACAGCTGTGCCATCGAGCCTGTCACATAGCGCTCAGATATTCATTGGGCCTCACACAATCCAAAAGTGTCCAGTGTCCACAAGTGTCTGCTGAAATTCAAAATCTCACTTATCCTCTAGTCACTTTGGTCACAGCTGTGCCATCGAGCCTGTCACATAGCGCTCAGATATTCATTGGGCCTCACACAATCTAAAAGTGTCCAGTGTCCACAAGTGTCTGCTGAAATTCAAAGTCTCACTTATCCTCTAGTCACTTTGGTCACAGCTGTGCCATCAAGCCTGTCACATAGCGCTCAGATATTCATTGGGCCTCACACAATCCAAAAGTGTCCAGTGTCCACAAGTGTCTGCTGAAATTCAAAATCTCACTTATCCTCTAGTCACTTTGGTCACAGCTGTGCCATCGAGCCTGTCACATAGCGCTCAGATATTCATTGGGCCTCACACAATCCAAAAGTGTCCAGTGTCCACAAGTGTCTGCTGAAATTCAAAATCTCCCCTGTCCTATAGACACCTTGTACCTTGTTTTACATTACTATATAGTTTGTTGGATTTTGTCTACATTTCTACCAAAAATGAGGAAGGCTGGTGGAAGAGGCCGTGGAATTGGGCGGGGGTTGGCAGCTGGTAATGATGGTGTTGGTGGTGGATCTGATGGTAGTGGCAAGAGCAAAATAGGACCGAATGCAGGAGGTGTTGAGCCTGCGTCATCGTCTGGCTCCATAAGGCTTCGAAGGCTTAGTTTTCTAGGAGTTGGCAAACCGCTTTTAAAGCCAGAGCATCAGGAAAAAGTTATGTCTTACATTGCTGACTCAGCCTCCAGCTCTATCGCCTCCTCTTCTTCAGTTGTAAAAAGTAAAAGCACTGAGTCGTCATTGGAGGCTCATGTTCATGAACCACACCTTTCCTTGTGTCCTTCACCCCAACCAAGATTGAAGGATGACGCAGGCCATACTACTGATTACTCCATGGAGCTGTTTTCACATACCATGCCTGGATTATCAAGTGAAATGGTGAATTACCCAGGCCAAGATGAATCTGACATGGAGTGCACTGATGCACAGCCGCTGATGGATGATTCTGCTGGTACATTCACTCAGAGCACTACATTGTCCTCGCAGTGTACAGAGCCAGATTCTGACCCTGATGAGACTCAGGTGCCCCTTCCCGCACACTATACCACCATACACGGTGACACAGAGGAAGGTGCACATGACATTGAAGAGGAGGTGATGGATGACCCAGGTGTTGACCCAGATTGGCATCCATTGGGGGAAGAGGGTGCCGCTGCCAATAGCTCAGAAGAGGAGGAGGAGCATCCGCCGCAGGCATCGACATCGCAACAGCTGTTATCTGGCAGGCACGGAGCAGTCCAAAAACGAGTTACAAAAAGCCGAAAAGTTGCTGGACTGCTTGGCCAGACGGTCAAAATAGCACAGCGTGCAAGGACGCAAAATGTCTTCCATAGTAGAAAGAGTGCAGTGTGGCACTTTTTTGAACAAAATCCTAATGATCAGGCCAAGGTTATCTGTAAGAAGTGCGCAAAGACCTTTAGCCGAGGGAAAAATCTGAAAAATTTGAATACCAGTTGCATGCTTAGACATTTAACCACCATGCACTTGCAAGCGTGGACACAACACCAAACCTCATGTGCAACTGATCACAACGAAGGTAGTCAGCAACGCTACATTGTTTCCCCCACTGTAAGCCCACCGGTTAGCACAGCAGCAAATGTTGAGGTGTCGTTGCAAGGCCACAGCAGTCAGGGAATCCCACTGTTATATCAACGAAAGACTGATTCTAGGCCATCAGAAAGAACACCAACTCCATCACCATCATCAACCCTCTCTCAGTCCGCCCTGTCCCCCGCTACTTCCACCATATGCAGCTCTCAAGTCCAGCTCACCCTCCCAGACACTATGAGTAGGTCAAGAAAGTACTCAGTCTCTCATCCGCGTACACTGGGTTTGAACGCCCACATTGCCAAACTAATCTCGTTTGAGATGATGCCCTTTCGGTTGGTGGAAAGCGCAGCTTTCCGCGAACTCATGGCCTATGCAGTACCACGCTATGACCTACCCAGTCGCCACTTCTTCTCTCGCAAAGCCATCCCAGCCCTCCACCATCATGTGAAAGACCGCATTGTCCATGCACTCAAGCAGTCAGTGAGCGGAAAGGTGCACCTCACAACTGATGCATGGTCCAGTCGGCATGGCCAGGGCCGTTACGTGTCCATCACTGCTCACTGGGTTAATGTGGTGGATGCAGGGTCCACAGGGGACAGCGGTGGTGGGACAGTGCTGCCTAGCCCACGGTATAGGAAACAGTTGGCTGTAGGCGTTCGACCCTCCTCCTCCTCCTCCAGAAGCGAAAGCTCGTCCACAGAGCGCAGTCGTACGAGCACTCCATCTGCAGCTGCCACTGTTGCACAAGAGGTGTCCCCCTATCGAGCAGCTAGTGGAAAGCGTCAGCAGGCTGTGTTGCAGATGATGTGTTTGGGCGACAGACACACCGCCGAGGTGCTGGCCGAGTACTTTCAGCCACAAACTGAGTCATGGCTGGGCAGTGTACATCTTGAGGCAGGCAAGGTAGTTAGTGATAACGGGCGTAATTTTGTGGCAGCCATAGCCCTTTCAAAACTCAGCCACATACCTTGCTTGGCTCACACCTTGAACCTGGTGGTGCAGTGCTTCCTCAAAAATTATCCGGAGTTAACAGCCCTGCTCCAGAAGGTGCGAAGACTGTGCGCGCACATCCGCCGGTCGCCTGTACACTCCGTTTGTATGCAGAAGCTGCAGCGATTGCTCCACCTTCCCAACCACCGCCTCATTATCGACATTGCAACAAGGTGGAACTCCACCCTGCACATGGTGGAGCGGCTGTGCGAGCAGAGGCAGGCCATAATGCATTTGTGGGAGGATACACGGCCAGGCACTTTGAGAGCAGACATGGAGTTGACACGTGTGCAGTGGTCGAAGCTGAAAGACCTCTGTAAAGTCCTTCAGTGTTTTGAGGAATGCACACGGCTGGTAAGTGCAGACGACGCCATCCTAAGCATGAGCATCCCACTTATGCGTCTGCTCATGCAAACTTTGACGCACCTTAAGGAGCAGGCTTCTGCAGCCAATGTTGATGAGGAGGAAGAGGAGGAGGGAATCCTTGATGACATTCAGCCATTGTCTGCTCAGGGACCTCTCCTGGACGAGGTGGAGGAAGAAGAGGAGGAGGAGGAGGAGGATGATGGGGATGATTACTTAGGGGAGGAGGATGCATCTCGTGGGGCAAGTGAAAATGTTGGCGTGGCAAGGTCTGGTACAGGGTTTGTGCGTGACTGGAGGGATGTGGATTTGCCAGAAAGTGCTCCTCCAACCAGCACTCGCAGTGCATCATTGACACCGGGAACATTGGCCCACATGTCAGATTATGTCTTGCAGATCCTAAAAAGGGACCCCCGCATTGCCAAAATGATGAACGATGACGACTACTGGTTGGCCAGCATCCTGGATCCACGCTATAAAGGCAAATTACAAAACATCATGCTACAGGAGAACCTTGACCTAATATTGGCTAATAAACAAGCAACTCTGGTAAATCGGTTGCTTGAGGCATTCCCAGCACACAGCAGCGGTGATGGTTCTCACACGAGCCGTACTGGCCGGGGTCAGCTTGGCAGAGGTGTTCGTGGTGCACACAGCAGAAGAGGCGTTGGAGACAGGGGTTTCATGACAATGTTGTGGACTGATTTTTCAAGTACCGCTCACACAACTGGTAATACTGCATCGATGGAAAGTGACAGGAGACAGCAGTTGTCAACTATGGTTACAAACTACTTTTCCTCCCATATCGATGTTCTCCCACACAGGTCATTCCCCTTTGACTATTGGGCCGCTAAACTGGACACCTGGCCTGAATTGGCACAATATGCCTTACAGGAGCTCGCTTGCCCAGCTGCAAGTGTGCTATCGGAAAGAGTCTTCAGTGCAGCTGGATCAATCCTGACAGAAAAAAGGACCCATCTGTCAACCCAAAATGTGGATGATCTAACCTTCATTAAAATGAACCACGCATGGGTTTCCAAGGATTTTGTCCCACCTTCCCCTGATGACACATAGGGTGACAGAAAAATGGCTTGCTTTGGTCCACCTCTTCCTGGGACTTGACCTATTTCACCTTTTGCATCAGCTGAATGTCCAACCTCAACATATGCCACTTTCTAAAACTCCGTAACTGTGCTGCCTCCCCCCCCCCATGGCCGGGGTCAACACCTAGCGCATGACACCGTGCGAGTGCCGTTGCCCTGGACAGGTGGTTAGGCTGACTCTTGGGCGCGGGCACTGGCACAGGGTCCCTCATAGTGCAATCAAGTGTCTCTGACGGTGGTGGTGCACACCCGCCGTCAGACACACCGCCGTACTATGAGGGGCCCAGTGCCAGTACCGACGCCCATGAGTGGGCCCCCCTTGCTTGGGCAGGGCCCCAGCATTTGCAATCTTTACCTCTCCCTGCTCCTCCGCTGTGTAGTCTGGGCTGTCAAATCCATACTGGGCCTAACACCGTCTGAGCCTGCCTCCTGATGTATAGACATATATTTTGAATGTGTACGCTATCCATACATGTTATCTGGGGATACGGAACCCTTTCTCACCTTTGTGCAATCACGTGCAATCCATACTGGGCTTGACACCGTCTGAGCCTGCCTCCTGATGTATAGACATATATTTTGAATGTGTACGCTATCCATACATGTTATCTGGGGATACGGTACCCTTTCTCACCTTTGTGCAATCACGTGCAATCCATACTGGGCCTAACACCGTCTGAGCCTGCCTCCTGATGTATAGACATATATTTTGAATGTGTACGCTATCCATACATGTTATCTGGGGATTCGGTACCCTTTCTCACCTTTGTGCAATCAAGTGCTATCCATACTGGGCCTAACACCGTCTGAGCCTGCCTCCTGATGTATAGACATATATTTTGAATGTGTACGCTATCCATACATATTATCTGGGGATACGGTACCCTTTCTCACCTTTGTGCAATCAAGTGCTATCCATACTGGGCCTAACACCGTCTGAGCCTGCCTCCTCATGTATAGACATATCTTTTGAATGTGTACACTATGCTATCCATACATGTTATCCAGGGATACGGTACCCTTTCTCACCTTTGTGCAATCACGTGTAATCCATACTGGGCCTGAGAACGGCTGGCGAGCTGTTAAGCAAGCTACAGCACCTGTGGTTTGCACACGTAAGTTTTTCATTTTTTCAGGAATGACGGTTAGGCCTAATTCCGGAACTGCGGTTGACCTGCACTTACTGGGAAATCATCGTTCGCGGGTAATAATTGTAATCACAGATCCCCATCACTAACGTTGTTCAGCGGGTTATCTGCACCTGTAAGCGACAAACGCTGGCCTTTTCAGTGTAGCGCACATGCAGCCACGGACATGTAAGGGCATGACACACCAGTTATTGGTCAATCTCATGTGCAAGAGCCTCACGTGTCCCTCTAGTAAGCCGGACTCGGACCGCGGGGCATGACGGAGTCTCGTTCGTTAACGGAATTAAGCTTGTGTGCATCTGTTCTGTAGCTTGCATGGTTGAGGTTTCCCAGGTGGAGTCGAATTAAACCGTAGGCTCCACTCCTGGTGGTGCCCTTCTGGACATTCCTTTAAGGTTCAGCTTTGCAACCATACTGCCCACGTAAAATAAACACTTTGCCTTCATGAACGCTGTTTGGAGGGTCATGACTCATGGGAATAACGCCGCCCAATCAGTTAACCTGCTAGAGAGATCCTTCATTGCTCCCAAGCATGACATCACACTCCCTAGGAGGAAGGTAATGCCACTGTGGCGACCGTACTCCTGGGGGCGACACAAGTGCACTGATGCCCAGCCACTGCTCGATGAATCTGCTGGTACATTGACCCAGACCACTACATTCCCCTCGCACGCTACATGGCCTGAATCTGACCCTGATGAAACTCAGGTTACCCTTCCCATATACAGTTCCATCTTACACGGTGACAAAGAGGAAGCTGCAGATGAAAGTGCAGGTTCGGCCCGCCCGCCATCAGACACACCACCGTACTATCAGGGGCCCTGTGTCAGTGCCGTCGCCAACGAGTGGGCCCCCCCTGCTTGCTCAGGATCACAGCACTTGCAAGGTTGAAATACTGTGCAGTGAGATGGAAGATGGGAACGACGAGGAGTCCAGACTAGTACAGGGATTCCCTAGCGAGGAGACTTATTTCATTGTTTTCAGTGTTGGGACAGCAATTTTTGGGGAGCACTATACTCTGGAGAATGATAGATGGGGCCCACCATACACTGGAACATTCCAAAGGTGGACATCAGACACTGGAGCAGCATTTACAGGGCCCATTATACACTAGAGCATTAGAAATGGGGCCCATTATGTTTGGAGCATTATTTGGGCCCATAAGACAGTGGAGCTTCATCCATGGGGACCAACATTTACTGTAGCATTATGTGGAGCTCATCATATACTGTTTCAAACATTATATGGGACCAATGATTCTGTATGGAGAAATAGATGGGCCTTGTCATGAGCTGTAAAAAGTGAAGTATTTTTCATTGTACTATACCGCTATTTCTCTGCCGTATCGGAGCATGATGAGTTGTGGTATGTGTTAAAGGGGCGCTCTTTCGCCCAGGGCACATGAAAACCTGGAGCCAGCCCTCCCCCCCCACAACTGTAGCCAATTAACCCCCATTTTTCAGTGCGTTACTTCTATTATGAAGTTAATTAAGGTTGACAAGCTTAAGTAAGAAGAATTGATGCTTTTGGCATTCAAATGGGCACTGTTGGTGTGTTTCCTGTCCTCCTCTCACTGCCGACTTTTATTCCCCATTGACTTACATTGGGTTTCGTGTTTCAGGACGACCCTGACTTTTCCCTATAATCGGACGATCTTGCTCGACCCGACTTTTGGAAAAGTCGGGTTTCACGAAACGAAACGCGACCCTAAAAAAACAAAAGTCGCTCAACTCTAGTCAGCACCTGACTGCATGTATGTAAATCGCATTCTTGCGCTAAATTGATCAGGGGCAAAACTACAGGCATGGCTGCATGGCGTCCTGACTATTGAACTCTATGGGACCCAAATTTTCAATTTTTTTCTTCAATCGTCACGCACGTTACCTTTAAGAAATGGTATCTATACTTAATGCTATTTAGTACGGATACTTGCAGTAATTTCATTACCCCCCACATTGCTTCCTAAATTGTTTCATTTATTTAGTATCACATATTTTTCTCCAGTATACAAAGTTTAGAAGACTACGCATGAGGCCAACGAGTTTGAAAGAAATAGCATCTTGGGTCATGTTCTCATGACCTTGGCTTCCTCTATTAGACTATTTCCCAATTTTTTAGTCATATAAAATAATTCATCTTATCAAAAGGGCTTTCTGCCAAAACTATCAGTCTGCTACATTTCCATTCTCACCCTATCCATTTTTTTCTCACTCTTCGTTGTAGAGATGCAGCCACTGAACACAAGCAAGGCATTAAAAAAATGTAACCTTAGGTCATATTCCAACATGGACTTAATTAGCAAAGTATAATAATAGAACGAAGGCAGAACTTTCCCATAGGAAAATGTCTGGAGCTTTCTGGGATTGGTGACTGTACCTTTGGCATCTGAAGGATGCTGGACTTTGTGGACTGAATTTATCATTTTACGAAGTCTGAAAATCACATAGAAGACCCAACATATTCCTTTATTTGAAATTCTCAGACCATAGTAGCGGAACATGATAGACGACAACATAAACCTTTGAAGATCTATTGAAAACAGTAGGATAAATACTTGAGAGGGGATATTGAGAAATGCTTCTTCCTGAGCTATGACAGCTGTATCTTAGTATATAGTCAGTACAACAGGATTGTAGAAAAAATGAGCTATGCTGGCATGACATTAAAGGTGTTATGCGATATAGAAAAAATGAATTAAAGAAAACCTGTCATCAGCTTATACATATTAAACTAAAGGTACTGCACACAGTACACACCGCTCACATATTAGATGCATACAGTACACACCGCTCACATATTAGATGCATATAACACACACCGCTCACATATTAGATAAAACACAAAAATTGAGCTTGACTTGAGTTGGTACACATGCAGAACATAAACACATGTTCACATTGGCCAAAAAACATATAAAACCTACAAGAGAAAAAGTGAGCAAAAACTGTGCTGTAAGGCTAGTTTCACATTTGCGCCATTTTGCGCAGCGTTTCGAGCGCACATAAAACGCATGCAAAAAACGCTTGCAAACGCTTGTAAATGCTGCAATATTTTGTCACATCAGTGTGCGCATTACGACAAAAAAACGCAGCGTTTGCATGCAATTTCAAGCGTTTTTGCATGCGTTTGCGTTTTTTATGCGCATGGGTTGTCTAGGTGTCACATTTCACAGGAGGAAAATCCTTGCAAAATTCTTGCAACAGACTCCACCAATGGGACATCAGTGGGCGTGGGTCATGGGAATTCTTTATATAGATGCTGTTTACAGCTGAATTCTTCAGATTGGCTTGCTTTTTCCTTTGTCCACATGGATCTGCGCTGGAAGAGTTTTCACTTCAATTTGGATCTGGACATTAGGATGGCTCAGGCTTATGCAGTTGCTTGCCATCAACAAAGGGAGAGAGAGAGACAGCGAAGATGGCAGCGGCGGCATTTGTGGCTACATCCGATTATTGAACTCCGGGAGAGCCGTGGAGTGTACCACACCCTATTCAGCGAGCTCCAGGCAAACCCGGAGAAATTTACTGACTATACCCAGATGTCCCAACAAAGCTTCAGGGATTTACTTGCTCGTGTTCAACAATCCACACAGGACACACAGCTCCGTCGTGTGATTCCTCCTGAGGAACGGCTCCTAGTCACATTATGGTACGTAATATTGCAAAACCAATGCCTGCATAATTTTCTTTGTTCTGACATGTACTATTCCAAAGCTGGCAGAATTATTGTTCTGCCATGTAGTAAACAAAAGCCTGCAGAATTATTTTTATGCCATGTACTAATTTTTTTTTTTCTTTTATTGTTTTAAAAAACCATATACATAAATATTAATTTTTGCTCTTTCTCTGTTTCACAGATTCCTGGCTACTGGAGAGAGCCTCTCTTCACTCCACTTCCAGTACCGGATTGGAATCTTCACCTTGTCGGGAATTGTTGCGGACACCTGCCTGGGCTTTGTGGAACATTCTCTGTCCAGAATTTATGCCCCTGCCCACCGCAGAAAAGTGGATTGAAATAGCAGAAAAATTCTGGACAGTCTGCAATTTCCCCAACTGTTTGGGAGCGGTTGATGGTAAACACATCCGGATAATCAAATCCAAAAGAACAGGCTCTGAGTACTACAACTACAAAAAGTACTTTTCTACAGTACTCATGGCCATTGCGGATGCAGACTGTATGTTTGCTGCAGTGGACATTGGGGCATTTGGCCGTGGGAATGACTCCCAGGCTTTTAAGAACTCAGACATGGGCCGGAGGTTGTATGGCAACCAGTTCAA
The DNA here is from genome assembly GCF_039654945.1 of Dendrobates tinctorius. Lineage (NCBI taxonomy): Eukaryota > Metazoa > Chordata > Amphibia > Anura > Dendrobatidae > Dendrobates > Dendrobates tinctorius. The sequence goes on along the minus strand of NW_027361711.1, from coordinate 17,652,267 downwards.
TTTCCCCATGCCACGGCCTCTTCCCCACACCGAAGGTTCGCCACAGCCATTTGTAATGGTTGGGGATGAGGCCTTTCAAATGTGCCAAAACCTGCTGAAACCCTACTCCAGCCGGGACTTGAACCACACAAAAAAAATCTTTAATTATAGACTGACCAGGGCCAGAAGAACTGTAGAGTGTGCCTTTGGTATACTTGTCTCCAGATGGCGCATTCTCGGCACAGCCATTAATCTGAAACTGGAAACAGTGGTGAAGGCCTGTGTGGTTCTTCTTAATTTTGTGATGGCTAAAGAGCACCCGACCTTTGAACTCGATGATGCAGCTCCTAACCCATTGTCTGATTTCACTCAGCACCCTCTCAGGTCATCCGTTGAAGTTGGCTAAATGAGGGACCAATTTGTGGCCTACTTCATCTCAGATGTAGGACGGGTGGAATGGCAAGATGAAATGGTGAAAAAAAATTTCCTTGTGTGTATATTAATAAAAAACCTGTTTTCATACCTGTACTGAGTGTCTTTTTACACTCCAATACAATAATCAAATGGCCAGGTGTACCTGTGAATTCATGAAGCTGTGTTTTGTGCATCATGAATTTACTAGCACTCCTGACCAGGTGACTATGCACACACACAAGTTGTATGACCTTTATCATCTATACAGTTTGTGTTCAATTTGCAGCGACGGTGGAGATAATTCAACTAATATTTGAGTCACCTGGCCTGATGTTACAAATAGCGATTTGGGGATGCACTAGCATCCGTCACTCTTTATGACACATGACCCTGTGACTGTAAATATTATTTATAGGATCACCACTGTGGCTTGAGTTTGAAGGCAGACTGGAGAGATAATAAAGTTTATACAACTTCTACAATCCCCAGGCCTGGTGTCATGCTGAAGTGAAGACGCACAAAATAACACATCCTGACTTCAGAATGTTATCACACTTGGGCAGGTGAATACACATATGAGTTAAACTGCAGCATCGCTCCAAACATACAGTTGTGGCCAAAAGTATTAACACCCCTGCAATTCTGTCAGATAATACTCAGTTTCTTCCTGAAAATGATTGCAAACACAAATTCTTTGGTATTATTATCTTCATTTAATTTGTCTTAAATGAAAAAACACAAAAAGAATTGTCCTAAAGCCAAATTGGATATAATTCCACACCAAACATAAAAAAGAGGGTGGACAAAAGTATTGGCACTGTTCGAAAAATCATGTGATGCTTCTCTAATTTGTGTAATTAACAGCACCTGTAACTTACCTGTGGCACCTAACAGGTGTTGGCAATAACTAAATCACACTTGCAGCCAGTTGACATGGATTAAAGTTGACTCAACCTCTGTCCTGTGTCCTTGTGTGTACCACATTGAGCATGGAGAAAAGAAAGAAGACCAAAGAACTGTCTGTGGACTAGAGAAACCAAATTGTGAGGAAGCATGAGCAATCTCAAGGCTACAAGTCCATCTCCAAAGACCTGAATGTTCCTGTGTCTACTGTGCTTAGTGTCATCAAGAAGTTTAAAGCCCATGGCACTGTGGCTAACCTCCCTAGATGTGGATGGAAAAGAAAAATTGACAAGAGATTTCAATGCAAGATTGTGCTGATGTTGGATAAAGAACCTCGACTAACATCAAACCAAGTTCAAGCTGCCCTACAGTCCGAGGGTACAACAGTTTGGACCAGTACTATCTGTCGGCGTCTGAATGAAAAGGAACTGTATGGTAGGAGACCCAGGAAGACCCCACTTCTTACCCCGAGACATAAAAAAGCCAGGCTAGAGTTTGCCAAAACTTACCTGAAAAAGCCTAAAACGTTTTTGAAGAACGTTCTCTGGTCAGATGAGACAAAAGTAGAGCTTTTTGGGCAAAGGCATCAACATAGAGTTTACAGGAGAAAAAAAGAGGCATTCAAAGAAAAGAACATGGTCCCTACAGTCAAACATGGCAGAGGTTCCCTGATGTTTTGGGGTTGCTTTGCTGCCTCTGGCACTGGACTGCTTGACTGTGTGCATGGCATTATGAAGTCTGAAGACTACCAACAAATTTTGCAGCATAATGTAGGGCCCAGTGTGAGAAAGCTGGGTCTCCCTCAGAGGTCATGTGTCTTCCAGCAGGATAATGACCCAAAACACACTTCAAAAAGCACTAGAAAATGGTTTGAGAGAAAGCACTGGAGACTTCTAAGGTGGCCAGCAATGAGTCCAGACCTGAATCCCATAGAATACCTGTGGAGAGATCTAAAAATGGCAGTTTGGAGAAGGCACCCTTCAAATATCAGGTACCTGGAGCAGTTTGCCATAGAAGAATGGTCTAAAATTCCAGCAGAGCATTGTAAGAAACTCATTCATGGTTACCGGAAGCAGTTGGTCGCAGTTATTTTGGCTAAAGGTTGCGCAACCAAGTATTAGGCTGAGGGTGCCAATACTTTTGTCTGGCCCATTTTTGGAGTTTTGTGTGAAATGATAAATGTTTTGCTTGTTGCTTCATTCTCTTTTGTGTTTTTTCATTTGTGACAAATTAAATGTAGATAATAATACCAAAGAATTTGTGTTTGCATTCATTTTCAGGAAGAAACTGAGTATTATCTGACAGAATTGCAGGGGTGTCAATACTTTTGGCCACAACTGTAAAATCTCCAGCTCAGGAGAGGCAGGGGTGTGGCCTCCCTCTCCAGAGCTGGAAATTGTATATAAGGCTATGTTCACACGTGGCTTTTTTTTGCGGCCGTTTTAACCGTGCGATTTTGCCGTGAAAACGCAAAAAATAAGCATCCCATGCATTCCTATGGGATTCCGCAATGCTGTGCTAATGCTGCGGTTTTTACCGCAGCAGAATCGCTTTGCGGTAAAAAATGCAGCATGCTCATTAATTTTGCGGAATCGCGGCGATCCCACACCCATAAGAATGCATTGTTCTGCTTACTTTCTGCATGTGGCTGTGCACACCATGCGAAAAGCAAGCAGAACATTTGCGGATGGTACCCACTGTCTGGAGGAGAGGAGACTGTCCTCCGGGCTTTGGGTATCATATCCCTGTAAAAAATAGAATTTAAAATAAAAAATTTTGTTATTCTCACCTTCCGGCGTCCTGCGCAGCCTTCCTGCCTCTCTCCACGCTCCCGGTCCAAGTAATCCTTTGCGAGCGATGACGTCCGTTCTCGTGGGATCGAGACGTCGAGATCCCGTGAGAACGGACGTCATCGCTCGCAAATGATTACTGGGAGCGGGAGCGTGGAGAGAGGCAGGAAGGCTGCGCAGGACATCGGAAAGTGAGTATAACAATATTTTTTATTTTTTTTATTATTTTTTACATCATATCTTTTACTATTGATGCCGCATAGGCAGCCTCAATAGTAAAAAGTTGGTCACACTCGTCAAACGAGTGTGACCAACCTGTCAATCAGTTCTCCAAGCGATGCTACAGATCGCTTGGAAAACGCTAGCATTCTGCAAGCTAATTACGCTTCCCAAACGCTATGGAATTCGGAATTCTCGCGGGAATTTCCGCGAGAGTTCATCTATGTGTGAACGTAGCCTAAGGCTTCCCCAGACTGGTGTTCTACTGGTTGGGCCCAGTCCTTTTGTCTGCCCTTATTCACACATTGAGGTCAACTTTGACACATGGTAAGGTTTTTAATATTAGACAGTGTAGGACTGTCCCGATCAGAGTTACCTTGTCATGGTGGTATGGCTTTTATGCCATTTTTGATTAAAAAAAGTATTACTAAAAACTCTGTTATTTAAAAGCACTTTTTGCTTTTCATTTACTTAGTTACAGCAGGGTTTTTGCTCACTTTTTCTCTTGTAGGTTTCACATATTAGATGAATATAGCACACACCGTCACATATTAGATGCATACAGCACACACCGCTCACATATTAGATGCATACAGCACACACCCCTCACATATTAGATTCATACAGCACACACATTGATCAGATATTAGATGCATATAGAATACACACCCCTCACATATTAGATGCATATAAAACACACACAACTCACATATTACTTTAACAAAGGAAAACTCAACCTGGATCTCCCCAAATTTACTCAACATATAAACTGCTTCACGAGAGAGAACAATACGCTTGATCACTGCTATACAGTCATAAAAGGGGCCTACAGGGCAGTGAGGAGAGCAGCAGTGGGCTTTTCAGATCATTGCCTAATTCATTTAATTCCAGCCTACAGGCAAAGGTTGAAAACATCCAAACCTACAGTTTATACAAAGAAGACATGGTCTGAGGAGGCAAAATTACAACTACAAGCATGCTTTGAATGCACGGACTGGGAGGTATTCCAGGAAACATGCTCGGGTCTGGATGAATGGGTTGATGCAGTGTCCTCATATATCCGTTTTTGTGAAGACACGTTTATTCCATCCAAATCTGTCCACTTTCGGGGAAACAACAAGCCGTGGTTTACAAATAAAGTCAGGTTGATCCGTAAGAGAAAAGAGGAGGCTTATAAAGCAGGCGATATTACTGAATTCAAGAAACTTAGGAACTCGCTATCTAAAGAGGTCAAGTTAGCCAAACACGAGTATGCAAAGATTCTGGAGGAAAGGTTCTCATCAAAAGATACTAGATCTGTATGGAGAGGATTAAGAGAGGTCGCCAATTATAAAAGCCACCCCTCTATCGTGAACCCCAGCAGAAGTCTGGCAGCAGAGTTAAATGAATTCTACTGCAGATTTGAGGCAAGCTCTACACACAGTGGCTATTCATCTCTAAGCTCCTCAGTCTGTTCATATAAAGATCATTCATTGTGCAACACCCAAGTAGTGATCTCCGAGGCAGAGGTGATACGCATCCTGAAGGGACTTAAGGTCAAAAAGGCACCTGGCCCTGATGGTGTATCTCCAATGTGTCTGAAAGTATGTGCTACCCAGCTTGCCCCTATACTGACAAATATATACAATGTGTCACTGAAAGAGTGCGTTGTACCTCAGTGTTGGAAAAATTCCACAATTATCCCTGTCCCCAAGAAAGTGGGATACTCTGAGTTGAACGACTATAGACCAGTAGCACTCACATCTGTAGCTATGAAAGTCTTCGAAAGAATTATGATGTCCCACCTGATAATATTCACGCAGAAGCTATGGGACCCGCTTCAGTTTGCCTATAAGGAGAATCGTTCGGCAAACGACACTGTCAATCTGGCACTGAAGTACATTTTGGATCATACAGATGAACTGCACTCATATGTCCAGATTCTTTTCATGGACTTTAGCTCAGCGTTCAATACCATTGATCCGAATTTACTTCACGAGAAAATGGTAGCTCTTGGAGTCCCTCTCAACTTATGCTTGTGGATTTATAACTTCCTGACAGCCAGGATACAGAGTGTAAAAGTTGGACCATTCACTTCGGACACCTTGGTCACAAACATTGGGGCACCTCAGGGGTGTGTTTTGTCCCCGTTACTCTTTTCTCTCTATATGAATGATTGCATCTCTTCAGCAGACTCAGTAAAAATCTTGAAATTTGCCGATGATATGACACTGATTGGTCTCATCAGGGGAAATGCTGAAGACTTGTATCGGAGTGAGGTGGAAAGAATATGTGACTGGTGTAAAGCCAATAATCTTGTACTCAACACTAAAAAAACTGCTGAGATGGTTGTGGATTTTAGGAAAGATCAACATGAGATACTTCCAATCTACATCCATGACGAAGTGGTTCTTAGGGTCACAGAGACAGAGACCAAATTCCTTGGTGTTATCATCTCTCATGATCTTAAATGGGGGAAAAATGTGGATGCTGTTATAAGAAAAGCACAACAGAGGATGTTCTTCCTGCGTCAGCTGAAAAGATATGGTTTGTCTAGGAATCTGCTGATCTTATTCTTTAATGCTGTCATCAGATCTGTGATTTGTTCCTCTCTGATAGTCTGGTATGGGGGAGCCACTGCGCATGATAAACTCTGCTTACAAAGGACTTTCAGAACAGCAGAGAGAATTATAGGTTCCCCCCTGCCTAAAATCCAGGATCTTTATGATAAGAGTATTCGATCCCACGCACTGAAAATTTCATCCGATCCCTCTCACCCGGGACACTCCTCATTCCAACTACTCCCTTCAGTACGTCGCTTCAGAGTCCCCAAATGCAGCACCAACCGCCATATGAACAGCTTCTATCCACTCTCTGTTCAACAATTAAATCGTCATGTGTAGACTATATACTGTATCTGTCTTGTTAGATGTTACTTGTTGTATCTGTTGTTATATATTATGTTGCCTCTTTGCCACAAAGAATTCCTTGTATATATGTAATATGTACTTGGCGATAATAAATTTGATTGATTGATTGATTGATATTAGATTCATACAGCAAACACATCACTCACATATTAGATGCATATAGAATACACACCCCTCACATATTAGATGCACATTGTACGCACACACTGCTCACATATTAGATGCATATAGTACACACACCGCTCACATAATAGATGCATATAGAATACACACCCTCCCATATTAGATGCATATAGTACACACACACTGCTCACATATTAGATGCATATAGAATACACACCCCTCAAATATTAGATGCATATAGTACACACACACTGCTCACATATTACATGCATATAGTACACACACAACTCACAAATTAGATGCATGCACTACACTTATCATTTACACTTTAGACCAGGGGTGGGCAATTAATTTTCCAGAGAGCCCACATGAGAGACAGTAACTGTTGTGAAGTACTGAACCAATAAATGGTATGAATTTGCTCAATATCAGTATTAACATATCTACAATATGAGCCCACATAGCACCCCCTATATATGGTGTGAGCCCTTATGCAGCCCCCTTTATATACTATGAGCCCCAACACAGCCCACTATATACAGTATAAGCCCTGACACATCCCACCTATATACTGTACAGTATGAGTCCATACACAACCAGTGTTACAAGATAGAATATTTACATCCTATAGTACAGCTAAATGTAGTGTAATAATCATATACCTAATCATGCAAACATGTTCACACTGTATACAATCCAACCAAGATCATATCAGATTAAAAATACTTTATCATATAAGCAGTTGGTGAGATAATAATGCTAGTTATTGCATTTATCCTGTGTATTCTTAAATTCGCTCTAGAGACAATGAGACTTCTCCTAACCCCCCTAAATTCAGTCTTAGCTCTCACATTGCCTTCTTTGTACAGGCACACATCTCATACACATATGAAAGAAAAACAACACATACTCACCTCGCTCCCATTTCCCTGGCACTCTGCTCCAGTCTCTGTTGCACTGACAATCAGCACATCCAGGGTCGGACTGGACCACTGTTACACCGGTGAAATGCCCGGTGGGCCCCAGAGAGTGGAAGGAGGAAGAAAAAAAGGGGATGCAAGCCCTTTAAAACTGCAGGAGGCAGAGGTGCGCGCGGGCGCGTGCACGCAGTCCTGACCCACCGCCGCAACCAGGACCGGCGGCACCACCCGGTGAACCCAGATAAGCACTGAGGCCCTGGGCAAATGGAAGGTTGCTATGACCCCCCCTCTAATACTCACCTCTCCTCGTTCCTGGCAGCTGTTGTGTCTTCAGCACCCTCTGACTCTGTGCCGTCTCAGGGCGGAAGGTGCCATGACGTCATCACAGCGCTCTCAGGCTCTCTGTCCTGAGCACTGCAGAGCCGGGAAAGAAGCTGAGTATACTGGACCAGCAGCGGGAATGGGAGAGGTAAGTATTTTATTTTCTTTATGTATGCAGCATTACATGGGACCCATGATGTGTTGTACGGAGGAACATTACATGGGGCCCATAATTCTGCATTGAGGAGCATTACATGGGCCCCGTGATGTGCTGTATTGAAGAGCATTACATGGGGCCCGTGATGTGCTGTATGGAGGAGCACTACATGTAACCCGTGATGTGCTGTATGGAGGAGCATTACATAGGGCTCGTGATGTGCTGTATGGAGGAGCATTACATGGGGCCCGTGATGTGCTGTATGGAGAAGCATTATATGAGGCCCATGATGTGCTGTATGGAGGAGCATTATATGCGTCCTGTGATGTACTGTATGGAGGAGTATTACATGGGGCCTGTGATGTGCTGTATGAATGAGCATTATATGGGGCCCATAATACTGTGTGGAGGACTATGAGGTGCTCATAATGCTGTATAGAGGACTATGTGGTTGCCCATTATACTGTATTGTGGACTATGTGGTTGCTCATAATACTATATGGCGGACTATGAGGTGCCAATAATATAGAGGACTATGTGGTGCCCATATATTGTACTGTATGTGTATTTTTTAACTGTGCATCAGGAATCATGGCATGTGCTAAAGGGGCCAACTGATACTCTTTCGTCTGAGGCCCACAAAAACCTGGAGCTGACCCTGGAGACAACACACATCAAGATAAATGCTGGCTGCTGCTGTGACAGGGCACTCTGCTCTGTGACAGGCCTTGTGTCAAAGTCACATAGCAGTTATGTTAAATGACTCCTGCAGCCTTTGATAGGCCGGGAACCTTTCAATGTTACTGCTATGTGACGTCACCGCGCGGCCTGTCACAGAGAAGAACACACTGTCACAGCTGCAGTCGGCAGCCATTTTAACGACCACGCCAAATATGAAGCCACAAGAGGACGCAGGGGAGCGCAAGAAGGTGAGGAAAATCCCCCCCCGTGATTGGGCAAGGTAGTGGCCATAGGGCTGACATAGGGGCCCAGGGAGGGGACATGATTAAAGTTGACATAGAAGCCTAGGTTGGGGTCATTGAATAAAGGACCCATGATAAGTACATTATTACTGGAAGGGGCCCAGGATGGGGACCTAATTAGAGTGGACATTGGGGTCCAGGATGTGGACATTAAATAAATGGGCCCAGGATCTGGCACCTTATTAAATAAAGGGGTGACATAATTTCTGTATGGTGGTCAGGATGAGGAACATACATTATTGGTTTATGGTGGCAAGTGGGGATATAATTACTGTAGGGGCCAATCAAGGGACATTATTACTGTTGTAATTTAATTTACTTTTGAGGATACTGTCTTCCATGGGGGAGAACAAAAGGGGGTCATTCTACTGTGCAGGGCAGCACTATGTATTTTTTCATTGTGTAGAAGTCGGGGGAAATAGTGGTGAATGTACTCTGGAAGCAATCAGCAATAGAAAACTGTCATTTTCTGTAGAGATGAGTCCTGGCTGGAAGAAGTGATGGCGGTCTGCACTGGATGAAGATGAGTATGTGGTATTATTTGGTCACTATGTGGTCTAGTCATGGTGTGGCGGTATTTGTCCCCTGTATGTGATATTATTCGGTCACTATGTGGTAGTATTATGTGGTCTGGTCATAGTGAGGCATCGGCTGTCTCAGATGTTCACTATCCCGGGTAATTGCAATGCCTGCTTAAGTGAGCAGCTTCTCCCAGACCACTGCCAGATGTACCTTCATCTTGTGAGGTTTGTGCTCTGTGCTCTCCTGTGCCTTGTGTTCTGTTTGCTTGATCTGTTGCCTGACTTTGGACTTCGTTCTGACCATCCACCTGTTTAACCCCTTCAGTTCTGATCCGTTAACCTCCCGGTACTCTGATCTCGGAACATTACCTGACTATGTTTTTGTCTCTTCCTTCTGTATATGATGTACCCTCCTGGCTTCTGACCTTGGACTCCTTGACCACTTCGACTCATGGTTGGCCAAGAGAAGTGACTAGCGTCACATGTAGCTTGTAAAATGGGGTCACTTATGTGGGTTCTGCTGTTCTGGCAACTCAATTAAGGATAAAACACACCAACCAACCAATAAAAGGACCTCTTAGCCATAAAAAACCAGACAGGGTGTACTTAATAAAATCTATTTTATTTTATTTATATAGGTGATTACATTAAAACCAATTAAAACCAAAAAGAGTGCACGTATAGGAACAATTTTCACAAAATTGTAAAATGATAGGACCCAATTTATATATCCGATATGCATACCCCATATATTGTAGAATAACAATTTGAAAAGGATTGTGAAAAAGGTGCAAAAATTAAAAATAATAATTATAATACATAAAAATAATTAACAATCTAAAAAAGTGCAATGTGCAATGTGCAAAATTGTCACACAGTGAACCATATACAGGAAAAAATATGTATATTTTTTTAAAAAGGAAAAAACACATAAACACATATGCTTTTGAACATCAATTGTGTGTATTCACAAAGCTTCCATATATCCAGAATAAAGTGCAGAGTGCCTGTGCAATAAAATCAGCACAATATGTAAAGTAACCAGTGCCACCTTTTCATTGAAAAAATTATTACAACTCTTCACATACAGTATACAGAAGTATGCCATAGACAAATCCTTTACCTATAAGGGTCACCACGTCCCTATCACACGCTCTGGGGAGCATGTGATAGGGACGTGGTGACCCTTATAGGTAAAGGATTTGTCTATGGCATACCTCTGTACCTCTGTAAATGTGAAGAGTTGTAATAATTTTTTCAATGAAAAGGTGGCACTGGTTGCTTTACATATTGTGCTGATTTTATTGCACAGGCACTCTGCACTTTATTCTGGATATATGGAAGCTTTGTGAATACACACAATTGATGTTCAAAAGCATATGTGTTTATGTGTTTTTTCCTTTTTAAAAAAATATACATATTTTTTCCTGTATATGGTTCACTGTGTGACAATTTTGCACATTGCACATTGCACTTTTTTAGATTGTTAATTATTTTTATGTATTATAATTATTATTTTTAATTTTTGCACCTTTTTCACAATCCTTTTCAAATTGTTATTCTACAATATATGGGGTATGCATATCGGATATATAAATTGGGTCCTATCATTTTACAAATTTGTGAAAATTGTTCCTATACGTGCACTCTTTTTGGTTTTAATTGGTTTTAATGTAATCACCTATATAAATAAAATAAAATAGAATTTAATAAGTACACCCTATCTGGTTTTTTATGGCTAAGAGGTCCTTTTATTGGTTGGTTGGTGTGTTTTATCTTTAATAGTGTGTAATCACTAACTTCACTAACACTGGTGGTATATTTTATTATTTTTATTATTATTATGGTTACTAACAATTGATTGGTTTATTATAGTCCAGTGTTGGTGTGCTTCTTTCTTTTTGTTCTGGCAACTCAGTAGCTCTCCCAGTGGGTCATGGCACCCGCAAACCATAACAATAAAATCTGCACTATAGTAGGGCGCCCCTTCCCTTCAGAGCTTTGCACTGTGCCTGACAAATATTTCCATGTAGGGTATTGGAGCACTCAGGAAAAAAAAGGACCTCAGTTTGTTATAAAAAATTTTCCCATTAGACCTTACAAAAAAATTAAAAACTTGGGGCTAAGACAAAATTTTAGTGGTAAAAATGTAATTTATTCTTTCTTCACCACTCAATGGTATAAAATTTTGTGAGGCACATGTGATGTCAATGTGGCGCCCCAGAGGGTTCAGTCACAGAGGTACTGTACCTCACCCAGAGGTGTGGTACTCTGCTCTCAGGTATGGAGGGAACATCACCCAGGTCCCCACACACTTGCATCCAACATCAGGTCTCTCAGTCAACAGGGAGAGCTGTGTAGAGGGTGAAGGTGGAGAAAGTTAGAAGGGGAGGAGTCAGAGAGTGGTATGCAGTGGTCTGTGAGACCAGGGGGACAGTCAACAGGGGGGCTGAAGCTGAGAGCAGCTTGTCCCCAGACTACAGAAAGTGAAGTGAAGAAGGACAGAAGAGAGAGAGGCTCCAGAGGTGGAAAGGAAGAAGAGGTCTTAGGGGCACAGATAGTGAGAGATACATCCGTGGGGCCCGTATCCACCGGCGTGGTTGGTGGAGGGACCAGGTTGCAGTTAGGGGACAGGCCCCAGTCCCCAGTCTAGTGGAGAAACTGAGGACTCAGCTAGCTAACCGGAGGCTGCAGTATCTGTACGTGCTACAGCCAAATCTGCACACATTCACTGAAAAGGCAGACATATAGGATCCAGGGGCCTGACCAACGTCGCCTGACAAGATCCGAGTCTGTTGGCTTGGGACACTGTGTGTGAAGTCACAGGGCAGGAGAGGTGGTAGCCAGCATAGTGAGATGGCCAGGAAAGGAACATCTAAAGGGGGTTCTGACACTGTGTACCCCAATTTACCTGAGAGCTGTCTGGACCACGGACCCTAGGGACACAGCACCCCGCCTGGGGATTGTAACATCTGAACTGTGAGTAAAACCTGTGAAGACTGCACACTGCTGTGTCCTCCAATTTATTACTGCATCACTTTCCCTGCACTACAACCACCATCATTTCCACCACCATAATTGCCCTGGGGAATAGCTCTGCCTGTGAAAAGCTGAAACCAACTCTGCTGCATTAACATCTGCCCCAATCTGCAGCGTCGGCTAACACCTTAGTTGGCGAGTACCACAGGTGGCATCACGAATCTCTTACAAACTTATTTCCTCTTTTAACATCATTTTCATTGGACGCACAGGGCCATGGACCGGGGTCACTGATGCCGTGACACATCCCCCTTAAGAACCGGTCCGGTACCAAATATCCCCACGGCCCTGTTGGGTGCTTCATCAATATGATCACTTCACCCCTAGATGAATTAATTGGGGAGTGTAGTTTGTAAAATGTGTTCTCATATTGGGGGTTTCTGTTGTTCTGGCACTTCAGGGTGTTAGGCGTCAGGTTTCTGCGTCTGCTCTGCAGGAATCCGGAGCCTCACATTCTGCGGTCTCCTGCTGTCTATCTACTGCAGAGAAGATTACTTTACAGCAGACCGCTCCAGAGACTAAGTTCCTCTGTGCTCATACTGGGCATGCTCATCAGACGATCTCCCATTGGAGATCGGGAGTCATGTGCCCAGGTCCTGCTCCAGATCTCATTGGTCCATCTAGGAGATCTGGAAGGTCCCGCACGGCTATAAAAAGCGTGCATGACCGTTCAGCCATGCGCTAGTATAGACTATACTTGCTATGTGTGAATGGTGACGGATGTATGATTCTGGTGACTGACTTATTAAGAAACCCCTTCCCTCTGATATTACGCATGTGGATAGGGAATTATTTCAGCAGTCAGCGCCAGTCAGTGGCAAGCCTTAGGCCACTGTGCACACCGCACCTCTGCGCTAGCGTCCGACATTGTGCCTGCTTTGTGGCTGTGCTGTCCAGCGGCAGTGTCCTACGCCGCGCTGCAGTTGCAGCCCTTCTTGGCGCTCGCAGTAGCGACGCCTCACACACGGTAGGTCTAGACAGACGCAGCTCCTCTGTCTTAGGTCCTGCTCCTGTGACCTGATACCGTGTGTGCATTTACCTGAGGCCTGTGACACTAACAGGCTCAGCGTTTTTGTATGTTTTTGTTGTGGCGCCTCTGTGTGTGAACAGAGCCCACTCTGCGCACTTCAGGTGAAGTTGTTCCCACCTGTTCCGACAAGCCTACAGCCTGTAATGATCCTCGGTCTACTGAACCACCGCACGACCTGCTCTACCCCCTCCTACTGTATCCTCCCCCATCCCTGTAGACTGTGAACCATCGCGGGCAGGGTCCCCTCTCCTTATGTCCCTTGTCTTACACTTGTTTATTATTCTTGTATAGATTACACTTGTCTATAATTCCCCTTTTGACATGTAAAGTGTCATGGAATAAATGGCGCTATATAAATGCATAATAATAATAATAATAAGTTGAACCCGTGCGCATTATACCGCCATATTGCTCGTCTGTCATTACTTAGCAGCGGTGTAACACCTACTGCACGGTGGACCCCGAGCAGCGAATGCACTTTATTATTTATTTTTATTTAGTGCGTGTTTACCCACGTCCAGGAGGACCCGGCTGCACTGATATTTTCAACTATTAAGATTATCCTGCGTTACAGCAGCATTCTGACCATTTGATTACTGGCGTTATCAGTGAATAACGAAAAGCGCCCTCCTTCAAGCTACTTTCAAACATACAGTACTAGCACGTAACTGATGAAGGTCTATATTGACCGAAACGTTTTCTGGTACTACAATAAACTGCCTCACCAAGCATTAAGTCGAGTGCCAGGTTTTCATTTTATCATATATGGTTTGGGAACCTAACTTGGCAACACTACAGTAGTGCACATGGTGTTTTCTACTAAAGGGATCTCCAAATGTGACATGGTATCCCAAACAGTGGTTACCCCCCACATATGGGGTATCAACATGCTCAGGAGAAATTGCAAAACAAATTTTTGGGTCCATGTTTTCCTATTATCCTTGTGAAAATAAAAATTGGGGTCTAAAGTAAAATGTTTGTGGACAAAAAAGTAAATGTTAATTTTTCTTTACACATTCCAAAAATTACTGTGAAGCAACTGAAGGGTTAATAGACTTCTTGAATGTGGTTTTGAGCACCTTGAGGGGTGCAGTTTTTAGAATGGTGTCACTTTTGGATATTTGTTATCATATAGACTCCTCAAAGTGACTTCAAATGTAATGTGATCCCTAAAAAATGGTTTTGTAAATTTTGTTGTAAAATTGAAAAATCATTGGTCAACTTTTAACCCTTATAACTTCCTAACAAAAGAATTTTGTTTAAAAAATTGTGCTGATGTAAAGTAGGCATGTGAGAAATATTATTTATTAACTATTTTGTATGAAATCTCACTGATTTAAGGGCATAAGAATCCAAAGTTTAAAAATTGCTAAATTTTCACCAAATTTCCATTTTTTTCTCAAATAAACGCAAGTCATATTGAAGAAATCAATAGCATAGGTAAAGGGGAAAAAGAAAATAGTCAGCTCATCAATCTTCTGCAGGTTTCTCTGATTGAGCACGTACAGAGCCGCCTTGATCAGAGGCGTGGTTCACAATGAAAAATGGAAGAGGAAAAACAATCTCCAGCGTGTAATCCAATAAAATCAATTCTTTTATTCAAGACATATTAAAATCTATGTATCAAAAATACAAATGAACAAAGGAAAGGAAGGATGGGGTCCCCATAACAACCAACGCGTTTCAACCTCTTGCCGTCTTAGTGACTAGGGGTTAAGAATCTTATACTAAAATGGCCTTTTTATACACTTTAGAAAAATGGATCCTCAAGTAGTTACTGAATGCTGAGTACACAAAGGTGAATGCTGCAATGTAAGGCTGTGTGCCCACGTTGCGTTTTTTATATGTTTCCGTCGAGTATTTGCCACAGCGGAAACACTTAAAAACGCTAATAAAACGCATCCCCATCCAATCCTATGGGATTCCGCAGTTGCTGTGCTCATGCTGCGGATTTTTCCGCTGCGGAATCGCATAGCGGTAAAATGCGCAGCATGTCCATTATTTCTGCAGAATTGCGGCAAATCCGCTGCCATAGGATTGCATTGAAACGCTCACTTTACGCATGTGGCTATGCCCACCATGCGTGAAGTGAGTGCTTTATGTGTGGATGGTACCCAGAGTCTGGAGGAGATTCCTGTTAAAAATAATAAAAAAATAAAAATTAGAGATATACTTACCCTCCGTTGGCCCCCGGAATCCTCTCGGCCCTCATGGCGCTGCCGGTGACTTCCGTTCCCAGCGATGCATTGCGCAATTGACCTCTGATGACGTAGCAGTCTCGCGTGACCAGTACGTCATCAGAGGTCATTCGTGCAATGCATCCCTGGGAACGGAAGTTGCCGGCAGCGCCAATGAGGGGCAGGACGACTCCGGGGGCCAACAGAGGGTGAGTATATCTCTATTTTTTATTTTTTTAAATTATTTTTAACATTCTATCTTTTACTATTGATGCTGCATAGGCAGCATCAATAGTAAAAAGTTGGTCACACTTGTCAAGTACTATGCTTGACAAGTGTGACCAACCTATCTGTCACGCCGTTCTGTCTGTATCTACTTGTCGGCGTGACAATGCATGTGTCTGCTTTAACCCCTTACTCCTTTCCCCCTAATTGAGCTGGGATACTGCTGGCTGTTACCTGTATGGAGCCTGCTCAGTTCCCTTCTCTGCTGCGTAGCTGCACATGTGGTGTTAGGTCTTTGCTCTGCTGCTTGACCATTCGCATGTGCGGTCCCTGGTCACCGCCGTGGAAGCTGTCCACGGGTTGTGAGGTCATTTGCAGCTGGTGCATGACTTTCCATGTGTGTCTAGACTTGCAGACAATGCCAGGTGCTCTAAGCTGCAGTTCCTGCACTGATTGTGCTGCAATGGTTTCTGTGTGTGCTTAGGGTGTGCGCGGCCACACCTCCTCTGCTTTTATCAGGGTTAGTGTGTGTACTTGAAATGCTGTCCCCAGCCAATTGCTGAGGGGCAGCTCCTTTATAAACTTACCCTGACCTATGGGTGGGGCCAGAGCTACTCACAAAGCTCCTGGACTTTGCTAAGTGTGTCTCGTGTCTGTGGACCTCGTCTGTCTCGGTTATGGTACCAAAGTCCCTGCCTTGATTCCTGCTTTGTCCTGTACCCTCGCCCTGCCCCGGAGGTGGTATATCCGGGCCTGAATCCTCGATCCTGTACTTGTCCTGTACCTGACCCTGTCTAAATTCACCCTGGCCTGGAGGCGGTGTATCCAGGCTTGAATCCTTGATCTTGTACCTATCCCATACCTGACTATGTCTGAACTGTCTGCTGTGTTATGTTCCTGGAATCCCTCTGTGTTTGGAGCCCCACATCCAGTGACTCTGAGACTCTTGTAACCGGTGTTCCTGCTGAGCATCTACTATGCTGTGCTCTGACTACCATGCAGTGCTAGCTCCGTGCAGGCCCAGCAATCCTGCGGTGTTAGCACCATCACGCTTGAGTTCCTTCCTAGGTCCAATGCCCGGAGCCTGTCGACCACAGTCTGGAACCTGATGACCGCTGCCTGGAGCCTGGAACTGGATGACTGCAGTGGTGCCTGTAGGTCGTGTTGGATGTCTGGAACCAAACGACTCCCGTCTGATGTCTGCCGGTGACTCTGAAGTCCTGTGGGTGACCCTTTTGTCCTGATGACCTCGTGTACCCTGATGTCCTGATGACCTCGTGTGTCCTGATGTCCTGATGACCTCGTGTGTCCTGATGTCCTGGTGACCTCGTGTGTCCTGATGTCCTGATGACCTCGTGTGTCCTGATGTCCTGATGACCTCGTGTGTCCTGATGTCCTGATGACCTCGTGTGTCCTGATGTCCTGATGACCTCATGTGTCCTGATGTCCTGCCTGTATCCCGATGTCCTGCTTATGAGTGCCTTATTGATCCGATGGTGCACTGGGGTCCACTGGGTGGTACCCTTCTGGGAGGTGTGGAATCGGGAGCCTGGTTTAGCCCTGTTTTGTCTATGTACTGTGACTTTACTTTAAGTAAACTTTACTTTATTTATACCTGAAGTTGTGCGGTGTTATCTAGTCCTACGTGTCTTCTTTGTCCACATGCTCAGCTGCCACAGAATCCCGGTAACTGCCCTTCCCTAGTTCGGGTAGGCCCGGGTCCCCCTCTGTGGTATAGAGGGTCCATATTGTGTCCCCGGGGGATGCCCGCCCCTCGCCATCGGCGTGGAGGCGCCTGCTGGGCCGCATCTGTGGCTGCAGTCATGACACTATCAATCACTTTTCCAAGCGAAGCTGCAAATCACTTGGAAAAACACAAGCATTCTGCAAGCTAAAAACGCTTGCAAAACGCTTGTGTTTTGCGGGAAAATTCCACAGCATTTCTGCAACGTGGGCACATAGCCTAATAGTTGTCTGTAAAATGGATGCAAAGATGTTTATGTTATATGATTATATTCTAATTGCATGTTAGATCAAGTTCCAAATTTTTTTGCCCCCATTTCTTAAACTCATAAGTAATGTCTAAAAAAAGTAGAAGATTGGTGATGCAATATTTTGCATATAGCTATGCCTATCAAAAATAATTGAAGACATCAGGAATTGTTTCTGCCGTCTCAACAGGCCCCTGTTTGTGGTGGCAGACCATCTGCTTCTGATTAGTGGCTGAAGAAAGCAAGACGCTTATGAACAGTTTTCAGTATTTAAACTTGCCAAGTTGAAAGTGGAAACATATAAAGAGCTGTGAGCTAGTTAGAGGAACTGGATTTTTGCCAACCATGGTGGAGTGTAATGCATACTGGAAGATTCATCAGTATGAGAGTTATTCAGGGCATTGTAGTTTTGAGCTATAATTGTGTGTGCCCCAAAGGGCTGAAGTTGTGTTATACAGGAACTAGTAATCTTAAAAGTCAATATCGACTGTCTAAAGAGTCTTGCCACTGGACTTAGGAAATACAGTATAACCAAAGTAGAACCTCCAGAGTCTACAGTATATGTCTCCGGACGCCAAGTTGGCAATCTCCACAAGGAGAAACTTTACCAGTTAGAACCTGTATCAAGGAACTCTTATCCAAACAACCAGTTCTCTTGCTTTACACTGAAGAGGGGCAGAACCCCATAACTTGTGTTTGCATCTGGACTTTCTGCTTTGGCTTCTTATCCTTAATGATGTGGCTAGGCTCTTTAACCCCTTCACCACCTTGGGATTTTTTGCTTTTGCGCTTTTGTTTTTTGCTCTCCTTCTTCCCAGAGCCAAACTTTTATATTTTTCCACCAATATGGCCATGGGAGGGCTTCTTTTATTCGGGACGAGTTGTACTTTTGAATAACTCCATTTTACCATATAGTGTACCAGAAAAATGGGAAAAAAATTACAAGTGTGGTGAAATTGCAAAATAGTTTTTTATTTTATTATTTGTGGTGCCCTTAGCTGAAGTTTTTAGTAATACAATTTTGAACTAGATGCAATGTTTTGATGACCTGTTATTGCATTTTATTGCAAAATTGCGGCGACCTCAAATGGAATTCTGGTATTTTGATTTTTTTTTCCTCGTTACGCTATTTACCGAATGGATTACGTCTTTCTTTACGTATTTTGATATATTGGTTGGGCAATTCTGAAAGCAGCAATACCATATAAATATATATACACTGCTCAAAAAAATAAAGGGAACACTTAAACAATAGAATATAACTCCAAGTAAATCAAACTTCTGTGAAATCAAACTGTCCACTTAGGAAGCAACACTGATTGACAATCAATTTCACATGCTGTTGTGCAAATGGAATAGACAACAGATGGAAATTAATGGCAATTATCAAGAAACCCTCAATAAAGGAGTGGTTCTGCAGGTGGGGACCACAGACCACATCCCAGTATTGATGCTTTCTGGCTGATGTTTTGGTCTCCTTTGAATGTTGGTTGTACTTTCACACTCATGGTAGCATGAGATGGACTCTACAACCCACACAAGTAGCTCAGGTAGTGCAGCTGATCCAGGATGGCACATCAATACGAGCTGTGGAAAGAAGGTTTGCTGTGTCTGTCAGCGCAGTGTCCAGAGGCTGGAGGCGCTACCAGGAGACAGGCCAGTACACCAGGAGACGTAAAGGGGGCCGTAGGAGGGCAACAACCCAGCAGCAAGACTGCTACCTCAGTCTTTGTGCAAGAAGGAATAGAAGGAGCACTGCCAGAGCCCTGCAAAATGACCTCCAGAAGGCCACAAATGTGCATGTGTCTGCAGAAACGATTAGAAACTGACTCCATGAGGATAGTCTGAGTGCCCGATGTCTCCTGGTGTGCTGGCCTGTCTCCTGGTATCGCCTCCAGCCTCTGGACACTACGCTGACAGAGACAGCAAACCTTCTTTCAACAGCTCGCATTGATGTGCCATCCTGGATGAGGTGCACTACCTGAGCCACTTGTGTGGGTTGTAGAGTCCGTCTCATGCTACCACGAGTGTGAAAGCACAACCAACATTCAAAGGAGACCAAAACATCAGCCAGAAAGCATCGATACTGGGATGTGGTCTGTGGTGCCCACCTGCAGAACCACTCCTTTACTGAGGGTGTCTTGATAATTGCCATTAATTTCCATCTGTTGTCTATTCCATTTGCACAACAGCATGTGAAATTGTTTATCAATCAGGGTCGCTTCCTAAGTGGAAAGTTTGATTTCACAGAAGTTTGAGTTACTTGGAGTTATATTCTGTTGTTTCAGTGCTCCTTTTATTTTTTTGAGCAGTGTATATACATTATGTGTATATATATATATATATATATATATTATATACAGTATATAGGACATTTGCATTATTAATTTCACAGGGTAGCATATGCAGAGTTGCCACTCCCTATATATTGGACAAATACATTAATTATTGTATTTTATGCATTTTATACTTTCTGCAACAGCCAATTTTGAACTGCTTTTGTGTTCCTTACAAAATGTCTAGTATGTTCCTCATGACAGGATATGTATTAAATGGTGTTGATAGATGCTACGATGTTTTATTTTTTTTCTTACTACATTTCACAAATATTTAAAGCTATCTCAGAATGTCACTTGGAATTTTTTTGGCAGCATGGTGTAAATTACTATCATTGTTCTTTAATTTCTGACAGGTCCAAGAGTTGGGGAGGTTGCATCAAAAAAGCATATTATTTCTCTACATCAAGCACAAGTTGTCTCCATCTATAATAAAGCTCAAGAAAGAGTCAAGAAACATAAGTGTGTTTCAATTTCTGGCCTTTAATCGAGATGTAAGAGCTATATGGAAATTAATGTCAGTTTCTTGATACTGCATACATTTTATAATGGCTTCTAAAATATGCAATATAATTAAGTGACCCCCCATTACGAATGTTTGTAATCATAATCATTGATTTGTGAAAATTATAGTGACTATATAAGGTGATGCTGTGCAATGACAAAGGGTTCTTTCATACGTCAGTGTCTCCAGTACGTGTGGTGACAGACTTCATACGTACCGGAAACACTTACACACCTAGACCCATTCAAGTGAATGGGTTTGTGCACTTGTCAGTGTGTTTCCACAAACAGTGTGTCTGTGGGCAAAAGACGGTGACGTCCATTTTTTAACAGCAGCACGGGCCACTGAACATTCTGCACACGTGCACACTGATGAAGTCTTCCGTGTGTTATGAGTCATCAGTGGGACACATACCGGCTCCTGAGAATCAGCAGAACTGTTCGCACTGTTCCCTGGCACCAGGTGCTGAAGACAGCTCTCATCATTCTCCCCTGCTAGCGCTGATCGCTGGAAGAGCAGGTGACAATGATGTGAGCTGTCTTCAGCAACCGAAGGTGGGGATCAGCATGAACACTATTGCTGATTCCCAGTCGCCTGTACGTGTGACACTGATGCGTCACACAGGCGGCACATGGTTGCCACACATATGTCATATGTATTAAACACATGGAAAAACTCCCTCAGGAGACTGCCATATAATGAACCTATTCCCTGCTTCTTACATAAAAACTGCAGGTGCATCTAATTAAACACTGCAGAGCAGGGATTTAACATCGTCCTTCCCAGCTATACTACATATCCTCCCCTCTCTGCCCAAAGCTGAGGGCTGGGTACACCATTCCTGTGGGAACACCATAAGACACATTTCACATGGGACTACAGACTACATGCAATGTTCTGCAGCCTGCACATCATGCACACAGGTAGTGATAACGATCCCCGCTGAGCTTTGCGGCCAGCGGCATGTGTGCATTTTCGCAATTCCAGAAGTTGCCTCTGCAACTCTATAATTTCCTTTTGCTGACCCAACACCTGTGTCTGCAACTTATAAAATTTTTCTTGGTAGGTGGTACCAAACTTCTTTAGTTTAGCAACCTGTTGCCTCAGTTGGGCTGCAACGGACTCCATTTTGTGCATAGCAGGTAGCGTAGTCTGGAATAGCCAAGGAAACGATACACTGGAACAGCAATGTAGTTTGAAGGAATAAGCAGGAATCATAGTCAAGGAAGCCAGGGGTTGTTTACCAGGAGCAGCAGTGTCGTTTGAAGGAATAAGCAGGAATTGTAAATCAAGGAAGCCAGGAGTCGTTTACCAGGAGCAGCAGTGTTGTTTGAAGCAATAAGCAGGAGTCATAGTCGAGGAAGCCAGAGGTCGTTTATCAGGAGCACCAGTGTCGTTTGAAGG
This sequence comes from Dendrobates tinctorius, assembly GCF_039654945.1. Classification (NCBI taxonomy): domain Eukaryota; kingdom Metazoa; phylum Chordata; class Amphibia; order Anura; family Dendrobatidae; genus Dendrobates; species Dendrobates tinctorius. Next base: position 17,630,321 of record NW_027361711.1, on the reverse strand, counting down.
AATAGTAGGTGTAAGGAAGCTTGACTAAAAGCAGGTAGCTCAATAGTCATGCAAAGAACTGAGAGCAAGGCCAGGTTTAAATAGGGTGTGCTATCAGAATGAACCAATCAGGAACTCAGGTTGGTAACCAACAGGAAACTCAGGGAGGAGACATCAGCCATAACATAGAACTGTCCAGCGAGCTGAATGGCTCATAATGGAAGAGCTGCTGACTGGTGCACAGGAGCTGCTAGGTTCGAATCCTGGCAGCAGTTTTGGTCCAAACACGTGCAGTTTTATTGCTTTCCACAGTTTGCACAACAGCAAAACAAAATTATAAGCATAAATCCATAGCCTTGTCTAGGCGCTACCTAAATAGAAGAGTCCCTGGCTACTCATACATGACTGGGCTAGCCCCAGCTTGTTCAAAACAAATAGCTATTGCCCATTGCAACCACTGATACTTGCGGTTCTCTGCACATAGCCTGTGCATTCACCAGTTAACACATTTGCCTCTGCTCTAATAATTGGTCATTCACGAACAATCAGGTACAAAGAGCAGGCTCCCTGCAGTGAACTATGGGAGCCGGCACCCCAGTGAGAGCCACTAAATTCTCTGACTGGCTCTCACTAGGTGTAAAATCCTGATGTTCTGCAGACGCAACTCCGCCCACCGGAGCAAAACGCCACCCACTCATCAATTTGGTTACTCGCAAGTGGGTGGAGTCCCTGTGGTAGGTGGCTGGGGTTTCAGATGCCTGAACACATATTCAGTAGAGATCCATTTAGGATCCAAAAAGAGCCGGCTCTTTTTGGTGAGCGGAGCCATAAGAGCCGGATCACCAAATAGAGCCCATCACTACTCTGCTCCATTCAGCAGATGAGCAATCCCTCAGGAGACTGCTTCACAACAAACCTACTTCCTGCTTCACAGAGAAACACTGCAGATGCTTCTAATGAAACACAGGGATTTAACCCTGTACTTCCCAGCTATCCTACAATATATACATATATGTGTATAAATAAATATATATATATATATATATATATATATAAACAGTTTACCTACAGATTTTTTTTTAAATTCCACATTTCCACATAAGTCGTTCTAATTCTATTAGAAAATGTCCTCTTATATATGCTAACATGCTAAGGCTGTGAGATTGTTGGCTGCTCTGGCAATGTTATTGATTATTAATTCGAAGCACTTTGGTAATTCTTAGAGCAATGAAGCAAAACAGTGGAGATGCACTATGTAAAACTATCCAAAACATATTTAGCATTTTACTTCCAGAACCACTGTTTGGCTTGTATACATGATTGGTTGGACACAATGTCAGGAAAATTATGTAGGCGCTGTCTCTATTTTTAATTGCTGTAATTACACTAAGAATGAGAGAAAATGTTTCCCACACCAAGGGGGGAATTTAAAAGCTTGTTTATGTTACATTATCATTGTACAGGCAAAATGAAGAACATTTTATGCCATTAACCTACCTTCCACTAACTTCATCGTAAGACAAGACTATGTGCCTATTTGTTATTATGACGGCTAACAAAAGTGAATACTATTTCTTGTTTGAATGATTGTTAAAGCTTTTTACTATCAAATTAAATGTATAAGTTATTATAGTGGTCTGTGCTGCCGGATTCTGTTCTCCCCAAACAGCTTTAGACTTCTTGCTGAATGAAGTAAAGAATAGCTCGTTATATGCATGAAACTTTACCAATGCCATATTTTAGGAATAAAAGCATGTTTTTACTTAAAAGATCTGTTTGCACATCACGTGCCTTCTTTTATTTAATTAAATTCCTCTTTTTCTCATTTGAGGGTTAGTAATCTGTTCTTTATTCTCTTTTTGCCATAATAAAAATTCACTGACTTTCTGGGGAGTCTGTCTTGCAGAGAAGACAATTTGAAAAGACAGAGTTGCCTGGGTGGAGACAGCAGCAGCCTGAACCAATGATTGAGATAGGATCTGTCTCTGGGATTACCTCAGATTTCCTGAAGGCAATGTGGCTAAACTGTGTTTCACTGGAAACAGCTATGCTCAGATAAAAAGCTTTCAGCAGATAAACATCCCCTTTAAGCAGGGCCAGTATGAGCACCAAGCACGATCAGAGATGTCTTGTCACTCTAAGGCTAAGTGCACACGTAGCAGAAAATTTCTGCTGGAAAGCCTGACTCCCTTCCCAGAAACCGCGCGTTTTATTCTGCACGTTTTGTGCAGAAAACGCGTGGTTTTTATGCGTTTTTTTCCACACGGTTTCAAAACGCATAGAAATAGCCAGAAACGCGGAAATTCCGCAAAATTAATGAGCATGCTGTTTTTTTTACCGCAATGCGTTTTTTTCACGGTAAAAAACGCATCAGTATGCAAGAAAAGTGCAAAATGCATAGAAATGACTGGGAAGCTTATTTTTAGCGGTTTTATTGTCAAAACCGTTAAAAATACCGCTAAAAAAATGCTGTGTGTGAACACAGCCTTATGCTCTGAATTTACATCGACTATAGGTTATCTTTCCTAGAAGAGTGAGGAACACTGTGGCAGACTTTGGCCACTGTCCCCTGACTGCTGGAGCCCCAGTTCGAGCTTCAAAGGGTCCCCCCATGCAGTGATGCGGTTTCTTCGCAGGGAGCTGCTCCCGCCCACAGTGGGAGGTTCTTTGCCGGGTCACATGACCGGATGGACATCCGGTGTCTCTCAGCTTACCCGGACCTGTTGCCCACTTACCCTCTCTGTTTATTTATCTGTTTTTAAGTCGCATCTGCTGAATGGGTGGCGAATTGGTTGCTGACAAAACCTGCACCGGGAGTCCAGTAGGCAGATAATCTCCCTAC